>NW_024582506.1:355255-363257 GCF_018398535.1 Haplochromis burtoni | reverse complement strand
TTTTTTTTTTTTTTTTTTTAAGTGAGTCTTTGAATATTTGGAAATGGAAATCAGATCTGTGCCACACACTATTCATGCTACAGTCAGAAAGAGGCAGGCCGGTTTTACATTCACTCTGAGCTACTTACTCAAGATAATTCAGTAATCTCTGGATTATAGACGAAATAGTGGTCATACTGTACTGGGAGCAAAGTTCACATAGCTTCCTTATGGGATCATTTATTAGTTTACAGCACCATGATGTATTTAGAACAACTCCTCCATTAGAGAGGAACAAAGCTGGCAGTACTTCTGTGTTGAATTGAACTACCTCCAGGATTAAAAAGGGGGGGAAAAAAATCTAATTTAAAAAACAACAAAACAAAAAAAACTACAGTGGTAGATTGATTGCATATAAGCCTATTCACCTGACATGGAGTTTACTGCTAAGACTGAAACGGAATGAAAGTAACTGAGACTTTTTACATCAACACATAAGCACACAAACTTTCACATAATTATTCGGATTAAAAAAAAAAAGAGGACAAAATCTAATCCTAATCTAACATAAAGACTACTTAAGACAAAGGTGCCTCAAGCAGTCCTTCCCTCCAAAACTGACTTTCTTCCAAGGAAAGTCGACGCGAGGCCTGTCCCATTCACATTAAAAAAAAAAGAAAAAAAAAAAAAAAAAAGCATGTGGCAGCAGCTGTGTGTGGGAGAGAGGGAGAAATGAGTCTTCTACAAGTAGGGGTTATATGAATGCACCAAGACACAGTGCAAAAATGTTCATGCTGCGGAGAAGTCTGGCTAGAGTACATAGCTCAAAACAATCCACCATTCCTGGCACGAGCAGAAAGCTGCAGTTGAGTCATGGCCCCGAAAACTACATCAAAGAACGTATGTGGCTGCTATGTGAAGGAATACCAACCTTTGCTCAGCTCTGCACAGCTGAGAGACACAACTACTGACTTAACATTGTGTGAGTGTAAGGAAGAGGACTCCCTTACTACAGTCATTTATATTATATTATCTGTATAGCACTTTCTTTGCAAACTCCTTTGAATAGCACTTTAGAGCACACCTTTCACTTTATTAAAAGCACCTTATCAAGCACTTTATTTAGCATTGCAATGCAAGCATGGGTTTGCACAGTAAAACATTTGCACACAAGAAGTTTAATTATTTATTGACTATTTATTGGGAATTTTAAAATCAGTTGGTAGCCTTGTTTCAGATCCTGCACAGCTGCTCCTCGTCAAGGAATGTGGTGGTTGTCTGTGAGGAGAAAAGCATGGTGATTGAGATTGTGATTAAGGCTTACCAGTAAAGAAAACTAATGCAAATGTGTGGGTGTGAAATCTAGGAATAAAAGTGGTGCAAATAAGTGTTTGTAAGATATAATTACTCACCTTTCTTGCCTGTGTCCTCTTTAAGGTGTTTGGGCAAACGCTTCCCCAGGGGTCCAGACACCATTTAAAGGTTCCGGGAGAGACCATTGGTAAAGAGAGAGTGGTGAATCTTTTTGTGCTTGGGTTTCTGGGTTTTTATAATATTGGGTTTGGTGTAAAATTAAAGTGTGAAATGTTTATTAATATAAAAATGTGAAATATATTTATGTATTTATTTATTCTAATTGAGATATTGTATACTGTGGTGGAAGGTTGGGATTTGAGAATTTACCTGAGTGGAAGAATGGGTTAGTCTGTGACAGCTGAACATATTTAAGGCTGCCGGTTGTCATGGGAGGGTTGATATTGTACTGTGAAGAAGCTCGACGAGTAAATTGTTGTAAGGAGAGCTGTATAGCAAATGAATACTTTTTGTTCCACTACACTTGCCTTGGTCCATCTCACTGTGTTTCCAGCCGCTAAGGGCCGCCCTGTAAACACATACACGACGCTTCACTTTCAGCATTAAAGAAAAGCCTGGTTACACGAGACATACTGTCTTGACGCAATAGGAAAAGTAAATTGTTACTTATTAACAATAAACCGCTAAGTCAGACGTGTGGCAGAGCAAGGGCCATAAAACTGAAACAGTCAAAGGGAATTCTGACCTCATTCGTTATAGTAATACTCAGAATTTTACTAGTGAAAGGGTCCAGCTTTCAAAACCACAGCCAAGACAAGAAATAGATTTTTTTTCTTTTGTAACACTCAACGTGCCAACACGGGAAATGTTTCAGGAGCAAATAAATAGTAAACCATCTGGTACACAGACCACGTTTGTCCTTTCACACACGTTCATACAGCTTTGTTCCGTGCCTTAACAGCTAACACATGCACACAAATACCAATCTGTTAGATGCATCAGAGGCAGTATTTTGCACACAATTACTTTAACATGCACTAGGACCCTGAGCCACAGCTGATCAAGCTAGTGGAGTGTACTTTCTACTTGTGGTAGCTATCTGAACTACTACACAAACACAGGACGAAGAAGTGTGCCATTTATGGGGCTTTGCAGGAGCTAACGAAGCATTTCAATTAACAGAGGATTAAAAAAAACAAAAACATTCACACCAACATATACTCCTGAGAAGATGATTACAAAATGAAGTCAATTATATTGATTTATTAGAACATTCTTCCTTACTTTTTGTACCCCTTACTGAATGCACTCAGTTTTATGGTTTTAGAGCAGTGACCTTTGAAACTTAAGAGATAACACCAGGTTTGCTTTTATTTGCTGGCAGGTAATAAAATTATTTATTATGGTGACAGTCAAAGACAATGAAGCCTGCAGAGTAAAGTTCGGTAAGGTTTTAGTTTGTCTTACTGAATAGGTTGACTATATCCTGCAAATACTCAAATGATAAGAAGGTACAAGACACAAAATACATATGTAGCTTCCAAATCATTAAGAAATTTATATTTATTTACAAGACTTTAGCAACTTATTTACAAACTGTTAAAATTGTTCCTTTTATTTAAAAAAAAAAGTATACAACTAATAAATACACAAGAACATATTTACAACAGCAAATTAAAAGCTCTGAATTGATTATAAAATAATTAATTACACATGTTGAACAATGATATGCAATGCAAACCTGTTTTCTAGGTTTTAGCTTCAGAAACACCCAAGTGGGTATTTTAAAATGACTAAAGGAACAGAAAAGGCAAGTTTTAAAGTCTTGGCAAAATGGCACAACTTTCAGCTCGGTTTGAAACCAAAGTCTTAACCTATCCCACGGGTTGGAAGAGAAAATGTCCAGATCAAAAGTGCCGAGAGAGCTGATTGAATGGAACATTGTTTCATGTAAAAAAAACATTTTCAAGTGGTGCTTTAAAGACCTGTTTCAGATCTGTCATCAAAAGGCTCAGCTTCAGAGTTAAGCATAGAATGGACAAACTTTCTGCTTTGTTGGCCACTTTCCTTTGTAACTCAGTGAATTAGTCTCTTCCTGCTGTAGGTCTTTCCTGTGTTTGAGCGCTTCTTTGGTTGGCTGAAGGGAGACAGGTCCACTCCATCAATTTCTGTCCTCTCTGATGCAGCTTCTTCTGAAAACATTATGGAAAGAATACAGTTTGCCATATATTTTAGGAAAAGAGATGTTTTATGAGTTATGACACAATGCTTTTCTGGTCAATCCCACTTTAAATCAAATTAGGTTGCCTGTGGCTCATGAACTAAAATCCTTGAAAAGAATGAGCCGATAAAATCCTACTGAAAAGACAACAGAAGAGCCTTTACGGCATATTGAAAATGTGAGTGTAATGAAAATAGATGGTGCCTTGAACAATAAATACAAAAAACAAAAAGGTTTTATAACAATGTACAACTTACCTCTAAAATTTGGTGTTCTCTTACTGGCAGAACCTGTTTTGCCCTTGAACAACAATGGGGACTGGGTAAGGGCCAAAATACCACTGGCAGACACTGGCTTTCGCACCTTTGAGCTGGGAGGAGTCACTGCTGCAGAAAATGGCAAAATCAGACACTTTGTGATGGATTTCATTCATATGACTTCATGCAATCATTTAAAAAACAAAACAGTGTGATCACTAAATTCTCTGTAATAAATAAGCAATGAAAAGAGTAAATATTCTAATTGAAATACTGAAGCTCAGGCTCATAAATCAAATGAAAGCCCTTTTAAATCGCTGAAATTTGTTTATCCAATAAAACCACTAAATTACTCACTAAATAAATCATTAAATTAAACTATAAATCAGTTGCAACTCTCCATGCATAATCTCAAAAATTTAGAACACAAAACTTATATATTTAAAGCATACAATACAAAAATGTATAAACCATGGCTTACCTGATATGCCATCTTCATTTTGAGATGCCCAGCCGGTTTCGTTTTCAGCCCTGTGAGAGTCCGTGCACTCAGCCAGCTTTTCCATCCAGTACAACTCTTCCAGTGGAGAAAGAGGAGACACATCTGATCCAACTGGAGGGGATTGTTTGGAAGTCAGAGCTAATGATTTAGCTTTGTTGTCCAAAGGCTCATCAGTATCCTCAATGTCCCGCAACCTACTAACTCCAAGTTCAGCCTCCTCCAGGAGCTCCTCAAGCTGAGGCTCCCCCTTCAGGCCACGATCTTTGCCTCCTAACACACTAATCTGAGCTCTTTTCCTGCGAGGCCAGCTGTTAAGGTTTTCTGGGGTCACTTTACCAGCACTTTGAGGTGAAGGAGTCAGGGGGACAGTCTCTGCAGTTACTGGTGACAAGGCAGGATGGTGCGTAGGTGTGTAAGACTGGCAGATGTAAGTCTGGACGCTTGCACCTTTCCCGGGTGTGCCCTTGGCTGGGGTTACATGAGCACAGACAGATGGTGACATGCATCCGGGATCTCGGTATTTGGAAAATAAGGCCAAGGGGCTTTCAAACTGAGGTTTCACACCTACTACAGGGCTTTGCGCTCCTGATCGAGGACTTCCATCTGAGACAAACTCTCCTGCATTCGTGGAATCTGTGCGTTTAATTTTTAGCTTGGGAAGTCCTGATTTTTGCATTTCCAGTTCTACTTGGTAGGTAAGAGGATTTGGCGTACTTGTGCCCTTTTGGCGGCCATGTCTTGCTGAGCCTCTAGGGGTTGAAAATCGAGGTGAATCATTTCCGTATCCTAAACGAGCAGCAGCCTCCCTCTGCTGCCGATCAGGTGTCTGACGGAAGCCGTAACTCCGGCTTGGTGTGTTATGGGATGGGACACGTGGTTTAGCAGAGACAGTGTTTGACACAAAGTCTTCACTTGACAGTGATGGCTTCCGTGTAAAGCTAATGTTCATCTTGAGACCTCCGCTAAACTCTGTTTTTACAATGGCTGCATCAACTATGTCAATGCTATCATCATCTGTGGTTCCAGAGGTACCATGAGAAGATTGCTGAGAATCAGTATGAGCACTAGCGTCACTTGCAGTGGACTGCGAGGCCTTAGTCTGGGCCTCTTCCTTTGGGTCTGACTGCAAACTCTCATTAGACTGGGACCTTAACACACGTGTAGTTGTTTTACCCCCTTGACCAGACTTTCTTCTTGTTAAGAACTTTGGTGGAGACTTTGCTGAGGCATCTGAGCTATCTGAAAGAGTGGCATCTAAAAGTGGTGAAACTTCAGGATTATATGGTGAAGCAGTGTTTGAACTTTTACCTGGAGTTCGCCCAGAACGAGTAACCATTTGGTGAGTTGGACTAGGCGTTTTATTTTGACTTGTAGTGTCCGGGTGAGTGGAAAGGTGGTGTTCTGGTGGGGGTGTGGTTTTAGCTTGAGGTTCAACCAGAACAGCATCACCTTTTCCTGGTGTTTTAAAACTGGAGTGAGGTTTTACAGAAGACCCTCGATTTTGTTCTGGAGTCAAACAGCTACTATGCGCATTTTCTGATACTTTTACTAGGTGTACCTGACACGTCTTTTCTGGGGTCTTGAAAATGTCTCTTTTAGTGTTTGTGCTTTTGACAGGACTGCTGAACTTACTGGATGTCACCAGTCTCAGAGAACTGTGAGATGTAATACTCGGTGACTGTGGCACTTTAAAATTAGCACTCTTCTCCACTATCCTACATTTCTGTGGAGAGGGAGACCACGTGACACTCTTCCTGGGAGTCCTGGAAATTGGGCTGTGGATCAGATGTAAATCAGTAGAGGTGCATCCTTCAATCAAAGCCTTGACTGGAGTCCTGAGAATACCCTTCAGAGGGCTCCTTATGGGGTTTTGCTTTGTAGGTGTCTCTGGAACAAAAGGCTTTTTGGCTGGAGATCTGAAAGGAGTGCCCCTCAGAGACATACCAAGTCCACTAGTGCTAGCTACCTCAGGACTCTCTGCAAGTGACAAAACATGTGTACTGGTGGAAGGTGGGGTCTTGGGGGATTTAGGGGTCTGAGGAGTCCTAGGTGTTTTTGGAGTCGTGTTTGCAATACTGGCCCTCCCTCGTTTGTTGGGTGATTTTGCGGTTTTGTCTGGAGTCTAAAAAGATCAAAAATACGTTTTAGAATTTGCTCTCAGATCACATGAACACACTTGAAAAAAGCTGATCTTTAGTAATCATCTCAAATTGCAGCACATTAGGATGACACACTGATTATTAAATTGAGAAGTTACCTCAAAGACGCTTGAGTCTGTGGATAACCGTGACCTGCTGGGCCTGGTTGCACCTGACTGGTTAGAATGACTGGGAGACTCAGCAGCTCCAAAAAGAAGACGCATGGGAGACCGAACTGTTTTTACATTAACCCCACATATTTTGCCATCACTCAGACTAAGCTGGGATGCAGAGAAAGCCTGGTCCAGGTTGCGGGAACGAGGCTGAGAACTTGAATAGAAAGTGCTTGAGTGTCTCCGAGCGAACTTCTTTATTCTTGGGCTCCTTCTTAGATCTAACACAGAACCAAAGGACAAAGATGTATTGAGTTTATGGTCTATATGGAAAGTGTGAGTTGTGTAAAATTACAATCTTACGAAAATATCCAAAGCAGCAAAACGATACAAAACAGACTGTCTAATTGATACACACAAAATTATTGTGCATCTTTGAAGTTATTTCTGTTAAATTAAATATTCAAATATATATGTAAATATTTTTTACTCAGATTTCCTGCTGTCTTTAATCAAGAAAAGAACCAGGTATAAAGAAAAAGCACAAGGTGAAATTGTATATATAAAACTGACTTAGTTTACATACATATACAATTATAAATCATGCATTTGTGTAAATGTTATTTAAGTAGAAAAACAAAACAACAACAACAACAACAACAACAACTTGGTATTAGCAAAATACCTTCTGAAGGTTTCACTGGTGATTCTTCCACAATGCACTCCTCAGTTAGGACAGGTTTTCTTCACAAAAAATAAATAACCTGAGTTACTACGTACTTCAGGTCTGATTAAATTTAAAATAAAGGTGTGGCAAATAAAAATATTAATTGCATTAACAGAAACATACCTTCCAATTTTCTGCCTGTGTAGTAGACGACTAGACACTTGCTTGTGGAGGGGAGTCTCACACACTTTTTTGGTAAGAAGCCTGTGCCTCTCTGAACACAAAAAATTATTTGGAAAACATTAAAGTAGTTTAAAAATAGGAATAACTGTGACAGGAAGTCATGGACAATTATTACATTACGTATTTAAATTAATCTATAACAGTGCATTCTTCTACCTTCAGGTTCATGGGATCGCTTGCGTTTCACTCCTTCCACAGCAGACACAGAGCGGCTCCTTTGTAGCTTGGCTTTCTTTGAAGGGGAAACAATCTCTTGGTTGAAGAGGTTTCTTCTAACCTTGGTCACCTCTGAGAATTAGCACAATCTAGGTGTTTAACACTCATCTCTTTTTTTTAATGTCAAGAGGTATTAGAGTGTGCATGAAACAATACATGTAACCAGGCTAATTTACACCAAGGAGCCCTGCTCTCAAAAACTGATCTAGATTTAACACTGTCTGTGGAGCTGGATTTAAGAAATAAGTGCATAAAATTAAAGTTTTTAGAACATGTTTAATACCATATTGTGTCTGTACTCAATGTGATGCCACTGGGTTGGTTAACATGTGATCTGGAAATAGTTTTGAGG
>NW_024582506.1:343032-355235 GCF_018398535.1 Haplochromis burtoni | reverse complement strand
CACCAGTCTCAGAGAACTGTGAGATGTAATACTCGGTGACTGTGGCACTTTAAAATTAGCACTCTTCTCCACTATCCTACATTTCTGTGGAGAGGGAGACCACGTGACACTCTTCCTGGGAGTCCTGGAAATTGGGCTGTGGATCAGATGTAAATCAGTAGAGGTGCATCCTTCAATCAAAGCCTTGACTGGAGTCCTGAGAATACCCTTCAGAGGGCTCCTTATGGGGTTTTGCTTTGTAGGTGTCTCTGGAACAAAAGGCTTTTTGGCTGGAGATCTGAAAGGAGTGCCCCTCAGAGACATACCAAGTCCACTAGTGCTAGCTACCTCAGGACTCTCTGCAAGTGACAAAACATGTGTACTGGTGGAAGGTGGGGTCTTGGGGGATTTAGGGGTCTGAGGAGTCCTAGGTGTTTTTGGAGTCGTGTTTGCAATACTGGCCCTCCCTCGTTTGTTGGGTGATTTTGCGGTTTTGTCTGGAGTCTAAAAAGATCAAAAATACGTTTTAGAATTTGCTCTCAGATCACATGAACACACTTGAAAAAAGCTGATCTTTAGTAATCATCTCAAATTGCAGCACATTAGGATGACACACTGATTATTAAATTGAGAAGTTACCTCAAAGACGCTTGAGTCTGTGGATAACCGTGACCTGCTGGGCCTGGTTGCACCTGACTGGTTAGAATGACTGGGAGACTCAGCAGCTCCAAAAAGAAGACGCATGGGAGACCGAACTGTTTTTACATTAACCCCACATATTTTGCCATCACTCAGACTAAGCTGGGATGCAGAGAAAGCCTGGTCCAGGTTGCGGGAACGAGGCTGAGAACTTGAATAGAAAGTGCTTGAGTGTCTCCGAGCGAACTTCTTTATTCTTGGGCTCCTTCTTAGATCTAACACAGAACCAAAGGACAAAGATGTATTGAGTTTATGGTCTATATGGAAAGTGTGAGTTGTGTAAAATTACAATCTTACGAAAATATCCAAAGCAGCAAAACGATACAAAACAGACTGTCTAATTGATACACACAAAATTATTGTGCATCTTTGAAGTTATTTCTGTTAAATTAAATATTCAAATATATATGTAAATATTTTTTACTCAGATTTCCTGCTGTCTTTAATCAAGAAAAGAACCAGGTATAAAGAAAAAGCACAAGGTGAAATTGTATATATAAAACTGACTTAGTTTACATACATATACAATTATAAATCATGCATTTGTGTAAATGTTATTTAAGTAGAAAAACAAAACAACAACAACTTGGTATTAGCAAAATACCTTCTGAAGGTTTCACTGGTGATTCTTCCACAATGCACTCCTCAGTTAGGACAGGTTTTCTTCACAAAAAATAAATAACCTGAGTTACTACGTACTTCAGGTCTGATTAAATTTAAAATAAAGGTGTGGCAAATAAAAATATTAATTGCATTAACAGAAACATACCTTCCAATTTTCTGCCTGTGTAGTAGACGACTAGACACTTGCTTGTGGAGGGGAGTCTCACACACTTTTTTGGTAAGAAGCCTGTGCCTCTCTGAACACAAAAAATTATTTGGAAAACATTAAAGTAGTTTAAAAATAGGAATAACTGTGACAGGAAGTCATGGACAATTATTACATTACGTATTTAAATTAATCTATAACAGTGCATTCTTCTACCTTCAGGTTCATGGGATCGCTTGCGTTTCACTCCTTCCACAGCAGACACAGAGCGGCTCCTTTGTAGCTTGGCTTTCTTTGAAGGGGAAACAATCTCTTGGTTGAAGAGGTTTCTTCTAACCTTGGTCACCTCTGAGAATTAGCACAATCTAGGTGTTTAACACTCATCTCTTTTTTTTAATGTCAAGAGGTATTAGAGTGTGCATGAAACAATACATGTAACCAGGCTAATTTACACCAAGGAGCCCTGCTCTCAAAAACTGATCTAGATTTAACACTGTCTGTGGAGCTGGATTTAAGAAATAAGTGCATAAAATTAAAGTTTTTAGAACATGTTTAATACCATATTGTGTCTGTACTCAATGTGATGCCACTGGGTTGGTTAACATGTGATCTGGAAATAGTTTTGAGGGTGGAATAGGCAAGTTATACGTGATCAAGAAAGATGTAACAAAAGGACATACCTTGTGTTTCCTGTTTTGCGGGATGTGATTCCTCAACCGGTTTATCCAAAGTTACACGACCCTTTGATTTCGACTAAAAAAAAAGAAAAAAAAAAGAAGCAGAAATCAGGTGGATGAGATAAAGAAAATTTTGAGCAAATTACACCACCATTGTTTATAGTGGGTGGCTATCTTCACCAAAAATACAGTTTAACAAATCAGACAGTCCAAGTAACATCTACAACATTTCTCTCAATGGCCATAAGGCTGGGTGATAAAATGATAAAGATAGTTTTCCTCAATTGAAATACAAGACGTGGTCAATATAAAGTGGAGAGAACTCGACACGAAACACGACAATCCAGTGACTTAAACAGCAGTGCGCCAAACCATTCATGTGGCTAGAATGCAATTAATCATGTTGGGTTGGTGGACAAAGCATAGGTGGAAACAGCAGCACATGTGCTTGGGGTACTGCAGCTAAAAACAGCTGTACATTAGGAGTGTGAGCGAGATAAAAGAATAACTGACAACAAAAAACCCTAATGAAAACTCGACCATGAGCGAACATGACACCCAAAAGGACATACCATAATGCTCAAAAGATGAGGACTTTGTTCAAGAAAAGGCTCAGATTAATTCAGCAGTGTGAATTTTTTTTTTTTAAATTTTGGCTATTTAAAGCCCAACAAAGAAGCAGAGCAGCACACACTGCTAACTGCATGAAAAGCATGTTTCCACAAAGGCATGGATTAAAATGAATCAAAAAATTATTGGGATTTTTTTCTATTTCAGACAGGCCAACTCTGCAATTAGAGAGGTTCAGACAGTTGGTTCAGAAAGTTGATCAAGGTTTTATATTAAGTAGAGACAGCAGAAGTGTTTATCTTACAGCTCTTGTAGCCTTTTTGGGGATCTCTATTTGCCGAAGACTCTGTGATGATTCTGTCATGCTGCGATGGCGAGTCAGCATCCCACTCCTAACAAACAAACAAACAAAAACAAAACCCCCATTACATTCTGTGCATACTTCTGGGCACTTTAAAAATACTTGATTATGATTCCAGTCCAGTGAAATGAAAACAAAATATTTCACTCAAATGCCACTTCTTATTGTAGCATCTAAGATTATTTGTAATTCAAAGTCCTCCCAGATTGTCTATAATAGAAGAGTCTTTTAAACGTCCTCCTCACCTCTTTTTGTTGCCTGAGCGGTTCCGCAGGTCCTGTAGTCCATCTTTGTCATCTGAAACCAGGCACTGTGCAGACAGGGGAAGTGAAGAGGCTGAAGAAGAAATGCTGTCCTTGGCTACAGAGTCATCACTGAAGAAGTCTGGAGGCAAGACTGCCAGCAAAACTTCAGGGAGCTGTGTGCCCAGACTGTGGTAGATTTCTGCAAGCACTCTGGGGATTGCGGTCAGGAACCTGCCACAATCCAAAAACACTATTGTTAGATTCTTACAACTGCAAGTGAGAAACTGGCTCATTTGAAATCATACAAAAAACAAACAAATCCCAAAACAAAACATGTTTTGTGTGATGCAGTAAGCCGACCTTGGCTTAGCTTTTTTTGCGTAAAAGTATAATCATTAAATATGCCTACAAAATTACAGAAATTCAATTTATCTGAGGCACTTTTATTTGTGACTTTATTCTTGACTTGAACAAAAGTTATTAATGCTGCTTTGTCTTTCAGCAGGAAAAATAGTTGTATTGCTTATTCTTATTTTCTTTTGAAAATACAATAAAAAAAATTATTTCTGAAGCCTTACCCTGGCATGACCTCATCTTGAAGGAACCTCGTTAGGAAAACTGGGTCTCTGGTCAGGGAGATTATTCGAAGCATTTCAGCCACCTGAAGCACAGGGATTGTATTTTACATGAATTAAAGTTAAATTTCACTCAATTTGAAGTGACTGACAAAAAGTGTATCAAAAGACAGAACATTTCAATATAACTGGAAATACTGTTTTATATTCAGATTACTGCCACAATTAATGGCACATACTGTGCTAGTCCAACAGCTCGAACAATAGTCACCTTTAACTAAAGAGCTTTTTTTAAAATCATCATGATGGTAGAAGGTATTGCTCTGCTTGAAAAAAAATCATATACATTGTAGTCACAGCCTTTTCCATGTTTGTATTAATTACAAAGGAGACCTCACTGCATAAAAGTCTAAGCCATGATCATCTTACCTCCTCTGCCATCTGATCAACATCCAGTGAGTCTGACTGCTCTGTGGAGAAAAGTCTGCACAGCTCCAGCCTTAGCACCACTTGCAGCTGGCACCTAGAATAAACAGCTTGTGTTACTGACAGCTAAATATTATTGACTTGAACAGAAACTTTATTATTCAGACAGATGGAGACACAGGTTGTCCCCAAGGTAAAACTTGGAAACCACTCACTCCCTGACTTTACTATCAACATCAGCAGCCGTTCCATAGAGTTGTCTGATTGACTTGCTGGTCTTGAGGAGATGCTGTTGAACAAGGAAGGAGGTCTTTGCCTAAAAAGAAAACATAGAACTTAATAATCACAGTTCAGATCCCCCACTGGCCTAGTTTATGCATTATATTTCCATGATATTTCAAAGATTCTTCCATCTTCTAACAGCATTTTGCATTCTTCGACCTAAAGTGAACATCTTGCATATTGTAATGAAGTTTTCATCAGGTGATTTAACCAAAAGATAGCATTTATTTTACTGAAATCAAAATGTAAGTTTTTCTGTATCTATTATTCATTTAGAAGCATCGTCTGTCTCACCTCCCAATCTGATTCTGCTGCAAGGAAGGCCTTTACAGAAGAAACAAGCTGCTGAACACCCATAAAGACAGACTCCTCTCTCTCTGCCATAAACTTCTCATAACTGGACTTCAGATGGGACAGCAGTTCTGACTCACTTTTAAAACCTAGGAGAAGGGAGAAGATACATTACTTGACTATTTGAAGTAAGAAAAAAATCATCATAAAGTGTTTCATAATAAGACTAAAAAGAAAAATGAAAAATCGGTCCAAATTAAAAGCCAAAAATCAGTTCTTAAGTCATTACGGAGGGAGTTAAAAAATTTAGGAACTCCAATCTCAAAAGCACAATCTCTTCATCTGGTAAAGATATAAGAACTTTTCATTTGTGCATATTTAATCTATTGGTGCACTAGGAGCAAAGTGGGATTCAGTGTCTCCCTCAAGGACAAAGATACTTATTATAAGATGACTTATTTTCCTGAAATGAAGCAAATACTACAAGCAGTATTGGGCCTTGGATGAGGAAAACCAGTGATCAGACATAATCAAGAAACACTCACTAAAAAGTTCTGTCTCAGAGAGCTCCAATATACAGTGACCTACAGTTTAAAAAACTACTGAGATCTAATAGTCTCAATAAAAAATATTATCGCATCACCCGGAAAATGATGCTAGCTTAGGTTTTATCTTAAAAATAAAAGAGAAACAGTATTTTCATAACAGGCTGCACAAAGCTTTGTAACACAAGCAAGTAGGTAGTAAAGTAAGTAGTTCAACTGACATTTTGGGAAATGTATACATTTTCTTTCTTGCAGAGACAATTTCATACAACAAACTCAATAAAAGTGAACATTGGAGTCGAAGAGTATAGTAAGGTTTAACAGAAAAGGTGCACGTACTGATCACATTTGCTACTCCAGGTTTGTTCCTGTCACTTGACCGTCTCTTCCCTGTTCTGTCTGCTTCCCTACCCTCAGTTCCAAGCTGCTCAGACTCAGCCTGGTTCTTTTGGGCTTTTACATTCAAGCGTGCCACATTTAGCATCTGCAAGGAACGACTCATGGTCTTCATCTTCTGTTTCACTGGTGTGCGGTGGGCGCCACCTATAGATATCGACAAGAAATTATTTAGGGAAAAAAAAAAAAATCTGACGTTCATGACTATGTATGAGAAAAACATTAAAATGATATTAGTGTTTTGGATAATCTTAAAATTTGAGTTTTATGATTATCCACAGTTTGTGATCTTCACAAAAAAAAGGGAAAAAAATTAAGATATTCGCTTACATTTCTTTCCCCTCTTTTCTGAGTCCTGGGATGATTGGTATATTTCAGCCAGACCACTAACGAGTTCCTGCTGCAGTGCAGGTAAGTTCTCATCTTCTCTCTCCTCCGGTACTGCATGTAGCAACCTGTTCAACAGTGTGAGGAGGACATTATAACCAAAGGCTTATAGGCTTTTTATTATTCTATGTTGAAATATTATACAAAAGCTACACTATTTAATAACTTGATACATAGATAAGCTTTTCAAAAGCGCTATAACAGAAAATATGAGATTTTTGAGTTCTTGTACCTCATGGACTCCATTAAATGAGAGCTCACTCCAGAATAGTCTGACTGAGAGAACCAAGTCTCCAACATGTTTGGTGCTGGTGGACTGTGGCTGAATTCCTGCTGAGCCCACTCAGGAATGGGATTCTCCTTTAACTGGTCTTAGAAATAAACAATCACAACAATGTCAACAACCTAAAAATGCAGATACTGAAAATAACATTTCCAATATTTGACAGATAAGATAAACAAGATTAAAATTAGATTGATATAGAACTTGATTTTGATCTTTTCTTAAAAATATTATTAGTTTAAAAGTATTAAGATTGTCAATTGTACACCCATTAACCCATAATGATGAAATTAATGGATTGTGGATTTACTTTCTTTTTGCATTTATTAATACATTTACAGACAGTTTCAAAAATATATATTTAAAAGATATTTTACAGTTAAAACATCATGTAATACTCTCTTGAAAAAACACTAAATAAATGAGTGGACATGATATCAAACAGCCTTGATCCTATTCCTACCATTAACACCATCACCATCCTGCTTCATGATGTCATACACTACTCCCAGAACACTGTTCACAATGTCTGGAAGGTCAGCAGAGGTTTCAGACAAGGCAGGGGTAATGACTTCAGTGGTCAGTCGCTGGTTAGACTGCGCAATTACAGGCTGGAGAATGGAGAGCAGAGCTGTAGAGTATGATAGTGGAGAGAGCACAGCCGAGCACAGAAGCCCATTGTCATTCACCTCAGCAAGCTGGGGTAACAAGAAGACCGAGAGAGAAAAACAAAAAAGAAGAAGAAAATAAGCAGATCAATAAATGCATACAGTACAGTATAGAGTATAAGACAGTACAAGATGAAGTTTCAGCTTTTTACAATTGCACATGGACAACATTTTCAATAACAACAATTCTAAGCTTTCTGATCACCTTCTGATCAGGTTTATCATGTGGCAACCTCAATGAAAAACATATGTCTTTTGGAAATCAGACACATTCTACCTGCATAGTGAAATGCAGTGGGCAACAGTAGATCTTAAGGGAACTTATTGGCAGCTTAATATTACCTGGTTATTTATTGTGACCAAGTACATATATTTTGTATTAATTCATTAAACAAAGCATAGGTTCGGGTCCTTTTATACACATACATGTGTTCACAAGCAGGTCAGCATGCAAAGTCTTGCTACAGCCACAAAAACAATCTCATTCTGTGGAAACCACAGATTTAGCAATGCAAAAATGACAGTCCAAACCTATCCATCTAAACCAACCTTTACTCAAAAGCTCTGAAAGGCTGAATCTGGATTATAGTGTTGGTGTTTTCATCTGCACAACTTTACACAATCAGAATCAGCACGGCCAAAAAAACAAAAACAAAAAAAAACTGAGAATTTTTTTTTTTTTTTACAAATTGTGTAAAACAGAACCATTGTGTTTCGAGTCTCACCACGTGCAGAGCATGAGTAGATAGATCCATTAAGAGATGCTGGAATGCACCAGCTCCCTGGTCACCACTACTGGAACCATGAATCACCCACGACTCTGTGGAGGTCTGCATCAGTGATGAAGCATCCCAGCCTTTCAGAACTTCTTTTAAGGACATTTTGACAGATTCTGGGAGAAGCTTCTGTCTTCGAGTCACTGGCTCCATCATGACACCACAGCTCTGTGTCACTTCACCTGGTTTAGTGAAAAATATCACAAGTGAATTTTTGCAGGCTATTCTCAGCTTTGAAATTAAGCATGTTAAAGATAAACTCCTTTTAGCTCACATCAGTTGCCACATTATTTACTGCATGTTAATACGCCGTTAAAATAATTGATTGCTTGTTTTGCCGTAAGAATTGCAACTACTTTTCCATCGTCTGGATGTAGATATGCTTACACCCAATGTTTAATTCAAGCACAAAAACATTGTGCTTCTGCACAGAGGGATATTTGGTAATAATCATGAATGCTTTTAGTTTGTTGAAGAGATCTCCTCTGGCTACTAACCTTGCTGCCACTGCAGGACACCTCCTATAACAGGAAAAGCCAGGCGGTAGTGTTGTTCAGAAGACAACAGGTATCCAATGCTGGACTTGAATGCAAAAGACTCCCTCATGAATCCTGAGTTGGGCTGTTGAGCGCTACAAAGGTTCAGCAGTGCAACCACAGGGATTATTCTGCCATCCATCTGAGCTAGGACCTCAGACAGCTTGTCACAGCCAAAATAGTCCTCACACCTCATAACCTGCAATAACACACATAGTTACAGACAGGTGTCAAAGCAGATGTTCAATTAATGAATAATTAAGCCCGATAAACAATTTAATACTCACACTGCATCCTAAGCATAAACTTTTTTCATTCCCATCCATGTCATGTGCTCATATGCATTAGTCAATGAAGTTGTGGTCACAGCACTTAAGCATCGGACTAACTTTACAGAATAGGAGTGAGTAGAAACAGAATAACTAATCTCAAAACCACTAACATCACAACAAACAAAGCTGTTTCTGTGGAGTTTGGATCACAATCTGTCTAAAGGTGCAGTGATGGCATTTTCCATGATGGAAAAAAAAATGTCTATGTGTGATAAGTTCACTCAGAAAAAGATATATATATAAAAAGAGAAAAGACAGAAGAGGAAGATGAGACATTATTTTAAAATAGAAGAACTGCTAACCAAGTAATATTTGATCAGCTGAAAATGTAAATCTCATGGGCTATGTTATAACTCAAATAGTTGTTTTGTTAAATCAGACATTGGAGGTGTGCAAAATTATGTAAGTGAGTGAATTGGTGTTGTGAATATCCTTGTGTGGGTATAATTTTTTTATGAAAATTCTAGGGACTTTAGTACATGCTAAACCAGTCAGTTTGCAGTACTGTGCTACACTTTACAGTAATGTACTACATTAGACTGGTGAAGAGCAGACACTACTAGGTTAGATCCATGGTATTAATCATCAGTTTAAATTTAGGTTGATGATAGTTAAGATAATTGAACATTTATGCTAGCTTTATGTATGTTGATTAATTGATTATATATTCTGTAGTTCAAAATACTTCGTAAAATTGCATTTTCTACTACATAAATTGTTTGCAAGGGATCTTTTTGTAGAATTATTATCAAGTAGATTGTTTTCTGGTCTCAAAAGTACTACTAACATAAAATCATATAGTCTGCACTATGAGCCCTGAAATTTATTGTTAGTATGTCTAACTTGTAGATTATAACATTTACATTATTGTTATTAAACTTGAGGTATGACATCTGTATACTCAAAACATTGTCACTTTGCTGGTAGCAGTGTATTAACTGTGGCAACTATTGTCAGATGTGGATACTGGACAGTGGTTTGGTTATGCTCTTTTGAACACTACTGTACTCACCTGGACGTGTGATCTACAGTCAATCCAGTGGAGGACAACTTGTCTCTGAACCAGCATATCCTGAAGTCCTTTGGCTATAACGTGGTCTGTCACATCTGTAGGAAGGCTATTGTCTCTCAAAGACAGGTAGTCCACGAGCTGCGCCCTTGAAAGTGGACACTGCGAGACAATAAACACCACATTCCTCTCGTTAGTTAAAATGTCATCTTCATGAGACACACTGGGTCTTCCTCCACGACTCGACTTCCTGGGCCTTAAGGACAGTTTAGTAGGAGACGTGATGTCTGGTCTGTCCCACTGGAAGTCCAATAGGGTTTCTTTAAGTGCATTTTGAACCGAAACCGAGTGATTTGATCGTTGTTTCTGTTGAGATGGGCACGCTTTCTCCTTCACATCAAATTTGGCTTCAAACTCTTGCTCAAAGTCCTCAAATATTTTGTGCCGAAGCTCCTTGAAATCAGATACTCTTGATATGAGACTGGCGTTGCGGGCAGTCTTGGAGTCAAAGAACTTGTAACCCCATCGCACTTTCTCAAATCCATATTTGTAGCCGAAATGTAAGAGAATGTTTAATATTCCTCGTTTCACGAAATGACCCCTGACATCCATTTGATCGCCCGAATCGTGATCTCCATAATCCACATCGATAACAAAAACCAAATTATGTAAAGCCATACCGTGAACTGCAGACGCAGAGTGCCCACAGATCCCCAAATTCAGCGATAGGCAGTATTAATCAAATGTAATAAATGCAGACGTCAACGACCTTAACTAAAGGAAGTTGACGTTAACTACCATTATGTTTCTGTGCTAACCTCATTCCGCTAGCTAACTATGATAACGCTTGCTGAAACGACTCACATAAGTAAAAGTCAGCTTCAGTATGCCATACAAGTTTATCGCTCGGATAAGGCATAAAAGCAACACACTTATCGTATTTACAGGTTTTTAAAAGTGCTTAAAGTATCAATATAGTGTAACCAGCAAACCCAAACTCCATATTCGCCATTTTCTCGTAGCCCCTTAACCGTTCGCGCTCCTTGAATGAAACGCCTCCCCTGAATTTTGATTGGTTAAGCCTACGACAACACAATTGTCATTGGTCCAAAGTGAAGCTTAAAACGCGTCAAAAGTCTCATTTAACTATTCATTGGTCAATATTTTCGACACTCACATCTGAACTGTACTTCATGAAGTGTGACGCAAGAAAAGGCAGGAATAAATGATTGACAGGCGACGCTTGTATTTAACTTTTAAACCTGCTCCTGCTAACGCGTCACAAATCTCCAAGGATGCATCAGGGAAATTCAATACTTGAACTGGCTCTCTATAAACACAGGCACAGTGCAAACGTTAACAGCTCTGTCTTTCTATCAAAACTGTTGTATACAGACACGAAGTTCAACCGAAGCATACCAACAATGTAGCTTGCCATCACCAGTGTGTGAATGGGTGCGTGAATGGGTGGATGACTGAATGTGTAAAGCGCTTTGGGGTCCTAGTAAAGCGCTATACAAATACAGGCCATTTACCATGTGCTTTCATACACATACATCTACTACTACTACTAATAATAATAATCACATGAATAATCACATAAAACTCATCCACATATGACTGTTACAACCCATCATATCTACAACAAGAACAAATCAAGAAAAGTTAATCAAACTAACCCGTTATCATTATCATTATGATCGTATTTGCATTATGATCATTACGATCATACAATCAAACTTAATTCATATATTGCCAAAAAGGACTCCAGGACTCTTCATATTGACATTTACAGTTAGCCTAATATTGAATGCTCTTAATATGAATAACTAAAACAAAAATAATGCAATCCTTTCCTACATGTTGGATGTAATAGAAGGTTTTAAAAAAGTTTTTGAGAAGAATTCCCAAGAATAGAATTTTAAATTTCTTCATTACAAATAATTTATTTAAAACTGTCAGTTTATTATTCAAATGCTAAATTCCATTGTATTCTGGATTATAATTACAATGTAACAGGACTATGGCAGGAAATCAGAATGTCATGGTAACCAGTGTTGCTTATATTGTAAACTGAATCAGCCACTACTACAAAGTAGTCAGTAGATGTAAAGATACCAAATGTAATACACAGCAGAGTAATTAGGTAAGATACACTTTTTCTGCGATTTTACACATTTATTTCTTATAATTTAAGAGATGTGCTAAAATTGCATTTCTTTTTCCTTTTTAAGCAATTTTCTCTGGTTTTTTTTTGCTCTCTTTTTTAAGGAAAAAGAGAGCAAGAGTTGGCCTGGTAATGCTATCTATCTATCTATCTATCTATCTATCTATCTATCTATCTATCTATCTATCTATCTATCTATCTATCTATCTATCTATCTATCTATCTATCTA
>NW_024582506.1:286715-343012 GCF_018398535.1 Haplochromis burtoni | reverse complement strand
ATCTATCTATCTATCTATCTATCTATCTATCTATCTATCTATCTATCTATCTATCTATCTATCTATCTATCTATCTATCTATCTATCTATCTATCGTCTTTGGTTTTCAGACAACAGATTTAAGGGAAAAGGACACTGGGTGAAGTGATATGTGGGTCACCTTCTGCGTTGCATCAGTAATCAGCTCTTTTCAGCAGCAGGGGGAGATGAAGAGCTTAGAAATGAAGCTTTGAAATAGAGGGAGAATAATGCCTTGGACCCTGCTTTCTTTGTACCTTTTCTGTGACTGCCTCCTTCCTAAGTCATGAGACAGGATGAATGCAGCTGCTTTAATAAAATGCAAGTCCAGAAGCGACATGTGGTGCCCTGCTTCTATTCCTTTACCTTTTGGATGTAAATATTATATATAAATATTCTGCTATGTACATTTTCTAAAGCTACCTATGTGTAAGTTAATGAAAACTCCAACTGTAACATTAAAATCTTGAATACATTTATAAATCCTCAAATGCCAGTAAAATGTATATCATTCTGAACATGGCATTTTGACACAATGACTTCTGTTTTTTTTAGGTGCAAAACTGTGTAAAAGTCTTGAGGCCCCATTTCTCTATATTTTGCGTGTACTGAAAGTGGCAAATAGCTGGGGAGATTTCTTGAATGTGAGTCAATATTTTGTATTACCATCTTTATTCTTCAAAACTTCTTTAAGTTGTAAATTAGATGCTTTCCAGATGCTACTTGTCACGGTTCTGGATCAGTTTGACCCAGCTCTTTCTGTTTCTTGGGTTTTGGTGTTTTTTCTGAATTATGATTTATGTTCTGATTATTTAGTGAGACTGTTTTGATTATTGATATTTTTGCAGATTTAGTTTAGTGTTAAGTCTGCGTCTTTGTGATCTGTTTTATGTTTCCTGTTTTATTTTGATAGTCCCAATCTGTTGTCAGTGTGTTCAGTTTTACTGCTCCCCTGTCTCGTTAGCCTAATTTCTTCCAGCTGTGTCTCCCTCCTGTTTTCCATTCCCTCATTACGTCCCATTAGCCCTGTGTTTGTCCTTGCTCATTGTCGTGTCGTACCCTCAGATTCTGCGTGTGCGTGGTTTTTTCTGACAATGATGTGACCCGACAGTGATTTCTGATGAGACTTCAGTGAATGGTAGATGGACCACCTAAGATCCAGATGCATCTCTCAGGTCCCACGGTCCGTGCTGTGCTCAAAAATAAAGTGTTAAAATTTCAAGTTACAGCACCAGCTCAGATTCTACAAGCTTCAGTTAAAATGTAAAATGTTAAAATTCATGACAGCACAATTATAAAAAGACTGAACAAGTACAGTACGTCTTGTGTGGAAGGGTTTCCAGGAGAAAACCCTCTTATTTCTGAAAAGAACATGACAGCACAGTTTACAAAGTTGCATCCGAACAAACCACAAAACTTTTGGAACGATGTCCTTTGCACAGACCAGACCACAGTGGAGCTTTTTGGCCATTAACCACAGCACTATATATGGGGAAAACCAAACACAGCATATCAGAATATCACCTTATACAGAATGTCAAGTCAGTGGTGGAGGGGTGATGATTTTAGCTTATTTTGTAGCCACAGGACTTGGACACCTTGTGGTCAGTGAGTCAACCATGAATTCCTCTGTATGCTAAAACATTTTAGAGTTCAAGGCCATCTGTCCAAAATTGGGTCATGCAGATTGTCGAAACTGGGACGTTCAACAGCACTAATATCCCAGGCACACCAGCAATCTATAACAGAATGGCTGAAAAAGAACAGAATCAAGATCAAAGTCTGAATTTCAACCTGACTGAAATCCTCTGCTGGAATTGTACATAAATAAAATTGCCACAAACCTAAATAATCTGAACTGAAGCTACACTGTAAAGAAGAGTGGGCCCAAATTCGTTCACAATGATGTGAGAAACTGATTAATACATACAGAAACTGAGCACTTCAAGATGGTAAAGATGGTTCTACAAGCTACAGCGTGATGTGCATATTTTGTCATTTCATCTGTGGTCCATCTGTTAAATTAAGAACTCCTTGTTCAATGCTAATTTGCCATCATGACACTTTTATCTGATAGTAGAGGAAAATTTGCTATTAATGCCAACTTTTAAATTTTTTTAAATTTAACCAGTCATGAATTTTGTTTGCTTATAGCCTTAGATTTTATTATTATTTTTTTAATGAAAGGCTTTAAATATTTATCAGCTAAGTCTGGACCTCACTGTGTGCTTTTCTAGACAACAACCAGACAAGTGACCATCATACATCCATGGCTATAAATGTCAACAGCTTCATAAAAATTAGGGTGAGACAGACACTGTACAAACAGACAAAGGCATGAACGTGCTGCTTGTCATAATGTTCTCAGCTGTGGGTGGAATCACTCAGCAGATGCTTTGAACTTGGGAGAGAGGACTCTTGTTCCAGAGCAAATATTGTACCAGCTATTTATGCCGAGCTCTCGGTACACACCACTAGAACAACCCTGCTAACATGCAAGTCCCTGTGACCCTAAAAAAAAAAAAATCTCCGATAAATACAAGTCAAATAGTTATCATGATCATGGAACGTTTTATTCTTGTTTTTGGAACATTTTGCAATAATGTGGCCTTCAGACGGTTTCCCCAGATATGTGAATATACGCCTAATTAAGACATATCTCAAATAAATAAAAGGACATATTTCATAATATAAAGGCTTTCACATGTTTAGATAGTTATGTGCAAACCAAAAGGAATAATAAAAAACAGATAACATAGCTGGTTGTAATGCAATACCTAGAGTGACTTTTCACCTAAAAGTGAACAATTTTTCAAAAGGTTTATTTTGCTGGGTAACATAAAAGCAGTGGATTAGTTGTTTCCATTATTCAGCACTCTAATGATTCATTACTCACGACATTAAAGGTTTAAAACCTTATTTTTGTTAAATTTATTTTTACCTTAAAACTTAAAAAATGATTACATGAAGTAGAGTTGTCCATGTTAAAATATTTAATTTTCAGTCCTCTGTTCTTCAGAATATTGTACATACACTTCAGATTTTACAATAATAAAATGTTTAAAACCAGAACTCTAAACAAACTTGTGAAAAATAGGTACAAGGTGCATATTTTACTTAAGGAGCAGAATATTTAGATTAAAACATTGAATCTACTTTTAGCTTACAATACAGCACATTTCTTTCTTATTTTGCAATAGTCCAGGCATGCATGTACTTTTTTTTGTACGCATACAAGCTCCTTTGCATTTGAATAAATGTAAGTGTCAGCAAAGCCGCAGAAGAATGAAGACAGCAGCTCCAGACAGTGGTGTATTTTAAACAGTGATGTCGCCTTTCAAGGAGCTTGGTATTCCACCAACATTAACAGGAAAATGACACTGAACAAGATTATATCTTTTCAGCTTCCTCTCAGTTTTTCTTTTATTCCTTACAGGCTATCTAGTTCGTTAACTGACAAAACAGAGCATCTATACAGTTTGTTCCATGTTCTACATATTCATTTATCAGATGATTGCCCCTTTATGCTATTTTAGCTGATATCAAGTTGTTTACAAAGACATCATGCGCTTCACAGGGTCACACTACCCCAGTTTGGACTCTTTAACAGTGGTTTCATGTTGTTTTTCATGCTTAACTGACTGCTTTCAGTGCTAGGTTTGCTCTTTTGTCCAGATCTTTAAAAGGGGGAAGAGTTCACCCTTGATGGATTTGAGTGCAGTGCCCAGACCAAGAATGGCAACCCTTTGTTGTTCAAACGCCCTTTAAAACTTTTCATTTTGAGGCAAAAAGTGGACTGCTGGTCCCTGGACATTTGTCAGACACTTCACAACTGTAAAAATCAGTCATCAGTCGTTGTAATCCGTCTTCCTTTAAAGCACGGAGCAATCTGTCTTGCAGTCAGACAGTGAAACTAATTACTAAAAGAAGATTTCACATGCAAGGTTTTGTTTCAGTGATGCTCTTGAACACTCCCTCAGCTCCTCTGCAGAATAAAAACTGGGTTGCTGAAGAAAGAGGGCAGGAAGAGGAGGCATGGACTGAATCAATCTGTCACTCCGGCATTAGATGACAAATGTGATTTTCTTCTCTCTCTCTCTATTTTTCAAACCAGACAATATCTCCGTGACTCAGCTGTTTCCAGAGCTGCGTCGTCAAACAGTGTGCTGTGTATGTGGTTAACTACAACAGCTCCACAAGCACTTGAAAAACAATGACTAATGAGTGTGTTTGGGTAAAGGATGGGGAAAGAGCTCTGGAGACCTTTCATGTGCTACCGGCTGGTCTTTATCCATGTCCACCTTGGCTGGATAACTGGAACTGGCTGCTTGTTGTTGTTTTTTGTAAAGAAAAGCGCAGTTGTGCTTTGCTTTACGTCAGAAGCAGCAAGAGGGTCAGGGATGTTACGGCTTGTAAGTTCAAGATGCTTTTTTGGCCTGCTGTAGCAAGTGCTCTTTCTCTGAGTCTTGAACTAAAAAATGAGAGCGTAGGTGTTATTGTAAAATATACAAAATCTGTATGGCAGTATTTGTTACTTTTCCAACAATCTACCAATACCAAGTGTGAGAAACAAAGATCGTTTAATTGTACAGCAACAATTAAAAGCATGTTAATAGGACATATTTTTGCACTTGCTGACATGTTACTTCATTAGGATAAACATGGGAGACAAATTTATTTTGTGAGCCAAATCCAAGTACACAAATCCAATAGAAAAGACAGTTGGTGGCTACTAGGCAGCATGAATACTACTGGCAGGGTAAGGAAAGTGTTTTTGTGTTTTCACTCATAACAAGAAAATTAGTGAGTAAATCCTACACTATCATGTAACTGCCGCCCATTTACTGTCTCATCTCTAGTCCGTGTCACTCCATGACACAACTGGCTGCAGTGGCTCTCTGTGCGTTGCTGTTAGAAACCCAACATTACCCAACATTACTGAAACTGCGTCACCTTTAAAGCCATTGGTCATGTGTTGACAAGTGTGTTTACAAGCGAGTCAGGCAAAAGTTTATCTTAACAATAACACTGGTAATGGAAAACCAGTTAAATCTATGTAGTTTATGAGTTTGCTGTAGTCCTAATCGTATCAAAAGTCATAACTGTTAACTTCTGAAGTTCTTTTTTTTTTCTATGATAATCCTTCCCAAACAGGAATATACAAAGAAAGGAAAACAGAAAATGGTTCAAAATATTTGAAAATATTTATTTATAGGTACATACGACAAACATATATGTATAAAGTAAAACAAACAAAAAAACAAGTATAAAGGTTATATTTTTCATTGAAAGTCGAGGTGACTTTAGAAGTCAGAAAGAACAATAAAATAATATTACATCTACAGCTCCACTTGGTTATGAACAAAATAAGGGAATAAATAAAGACATGTATGCAGAAAGTATGTTTTTGCACATGAACCGAAGCTGGAAAACAAGAGCTCAAACTCTTGACAAAGCTTTGTCAGTGGTACTCTACTACTCCAGTGACAGCCAGGTCACTTTCGATGCTGGGCATTTTGCTTCGTCAAAGTATTTACAGCCTTGTAAGTCACAATACTAAAACCTTTTAAGAGTTCTTTCTATGGTGACTCAAGTAGAAAAATATGGATTCAAACAAAAAAAAAAAAACAGCTTTAAAATGGGAAAATACCATCTATCTTTCATCCTTCAAGTTTTTATCAGACTACTGTAAAAAAGGAATACGTATGAAGAGTGATGCGCTCAACACTGTTACTTTTACACTCGTCATATCTGTGGAACAGTGTAACCAGCCTGTGGTAGAGTTCATTACAGATATGCTGTAAGTGCATCTTTAAGCTCTATACTTTGTGTTGGCATGTTAGTATTTTTTAAAAGGCAGGCTTTTGAATGAAGAGCAGCAGTTTACACACAGGCAGCCTGGCAGACAGGCCACTTTGGTTCAGTTCAGTTGACCTAAGTTCAAAACGGGGTCAAGGCAAAGCGAAGAACGTGGGAGCCGGGAGAAGGTCATGTCTCTGCCCTCACTGGGTGGAGTCGGAGTCGCTGGAGTCCAGGCTGGCCTGTGTGGGTGTAGGGGTGCAGCTGTGATGGGCAGCAGGTGGGCAGTGGAGGGTCTGTGTGCTCCGCCGCAGGTTTTCCAGTGACTGCAAGAAGGAGCGCCGTGCCCTTTCCTCCTCCAGGGGCGAGGAGCCTTCTTCTTCTACCTCTTGGATCTCAGCGAAGGTGACGGGCTGTGTTTTGAAGCGAGCCTCGCGAGGTCGACGGGAGCGGCTCTTGCCCTTTGCTGGGCCCTTTGGGACGGGCAACTGCTGGGGAAACTCCTCCATAGCTGATGCCATAAGGTGAGCTGGCAGGACATGGAAGCCAGAGGCCTCCATAACCATTTGACGTACAGCAGCCATGGTAGAACAGGAGTCCAGTGAAACTGAAGGCTCTATAAGTGAAAGCTTGAATACTTCTCTGCGGACAGTTTGTCTCTGTGCTGTTTCCAGTTTAAACGAAGAGACTCTTTCTCAGGAGCAACAAAGCAGTAGTCAGTCCAAAGTTCAGCCAAACAAACACTCCAGAAAGCTCCAAGTCCAAGTACACTGTAGTATTCTTGAAGATACAGCTGCTTTGAAACTACTCTGGTCAGCTTCTGCTCTTCAGCACTCAGTGTGTTTCAACTCTGCTGTTGCCTGTTGATTCCACTCTTCCTCGTTTTGTGTGTGTGTGAGACTCTGAGTCTGCTGAGGCTAATGCCACAGACAGCTCCAGCATTCTCTTTTATAGCTCCTCACTACCCACTCAGCCTCTCTCTCTCCTTCCCTCCCTACTCTCTATTTGCCAGGTTCCTCCTACTCCTCTCCTTTCCTCCAGTCATGTTTCCAGTTTCTGTAGCAGTCAGTCCCTCAAAATAAACATGTGAGAAGTGAATCTCTGTGTAGGGGGCTTTTAAGGTTTTGTAAGTGGGGTTCATAGACACAGAGAAGATGAGAAAGATACTTGATACAGAAACAGAGTCATTTGAAAGAAAAGAGTAGGAGACTCAGAAGCCATAAGATTTGCCACAGTGGCTCAGGCTGTTGTTTTTGTTTTTAGCTAGAAATCTATTTCAGTCTCCTGTATTTAAGGGAATGCCACAAGATACCAGAGTTAGATTATACCTGGCCAAAGAAGCTTCTATTTATTTACCAGATTCACACATTCATTCAGTAAATATCCATCTCAGTATTCATTTTATGTCATTCATGATGTCAAAAACATAAAAGAATGACATTTGTTTCCTAGGTCAGCATTAAATAAATAATAAAAAGACACACGGTAATAATCTAAACTCAGAGATGCACTGAAGTCGAGGCCTTGTTTACAACAGGTAAAAACAGAAGATGCAACTGAATGAAAAAAAAGAAACCCCACAGAAAATTATTAGAAAAATCAAAAAGAGATAAAACAAATAATAAACTCAGTAAGTAAGATTGCAGGAAAAACTGAACAACTAAAATCAGAATATCTTTAAAGACAAGATGGCACTAAAAACTAAAATTGTGATTAAAAAAAATGAGGCTTTATTTTTCTGCACATTATTCCCATTTAATAAAAACAACTGACACCTGAAATGTAACAGACTCATTTTATTGTGTTTGATAAATGCCTCTATACACCATCATAACATATTATGTAATAGTTTGTGCTTAACAAAGGGGTTCAGCTGGCCTTCATCTGACCCATCTGAGCAGAAACACATCTGGCAGCGATGCTTGCAGGGTTCATATGTAAACATGACTGTAGGAGAGGCAAATAGTGTGACTTATAACTGTCCCTGTGTTGGCACAACAATCTCATTTCTTACCCAGTGGCATCTGCAAATGCATAAAACAGTCTACATGTACAACAACCAGCAGAAAAACTTATCTGGGCCACATGCATTGTGTGTGAAGAAAACAGAAGCACCCTGAGGGAACTCAAATTCAGTTCGAGAGGACTTGCAACAAATGGCCAAAGCATGGAGCAGGTAAACCTGAAATAAGCAGCTTTTGGTGTTATGAGCCACAAGGAGGAGCAACTTTGGATTTTACTTTATGGCACAAAATAAAACAACAATTTGCTCCAGATTAATTTAATCTAAAAACTTTCAAAGATTACTGGAATCACTGTTGGTATTAGACAGCACTCCCATGAGACATTTGGCATCTTGGCATGTTGTGGCACTGTGTGTGTCTGTGAATTTTTCTGCATGCAGTGAAGGCTAATAATAAATTATGTTTATTTGCATTTTAATGCAATAACATACAGAAAAAAAATGCAGTGCAGTATTACATGATTCAAAATCGACCAAGAATTTCACATTAAAATATTTAAAGCCCCTAATTTTTGTTGTGAATGTACAATTATTTTAATTTTTATAATATTAATATATAGTAAAAATATTCAATAAATAAATAAATAAATAAATAATTTGCAACAACACAAATCAAATTTATTATTTGATATTGTTCAAAATATTGTTCCAAAATTATGTTTTAGTTGCAAATGCAGATGTGTCTGCCTCAAAAGTCTAAACAGACTATTATGTACGGTACATAAAATTGTACTTTGAGGGCAAGATGTCACTGAAAGTTCATTATATTGATCTTTTTACGTACTGTTTTATATTTGTGGCATCAGCTATTACTGCACTGGGAGAAAATGGGGAGGTTAGTCAGTGAATGCACCTGCTCCAATTTCAAGTTTGGCAATGACTCCAACAACTAAAATTACAGCTGCTGATTTAAGGTTAAAACTGCATTTTAGATTTTGACTAAGATTACTACGAGTGTGCTGTAAATGAAACATATTCAATGGGTGTAGGCTTTTAAGTTCAGGGAGTATAAATTTTGGATCCAGAAAAATGGATACAGTTTTCTCAGCATGACATGTAGTAAACGTCACTGTCGATTAGTAAACAAACACAAACATAAAACAGCACAGACTGATCAGCAGCCCCAGCATCATCCCAATTACGTCATCTTGACTGTAACTGTAATGACTAAATATATCAGTGTCAGTGCTGACGCTGGCAGGCCAGGGCTGGTGGAGACTGCCCGTGGTCACACTGTAGCTGACAAATATTTTTCTTCCACATGTGACACAGGTCAGATGTCACCTGATCAAACAGAAATACGTGTACCTATTTAGAGGCATGTTCTCAATTTCTCCTGTGAAAAATGAAAATCACAGACTTAGTCATCTACTCTATTTCTGACTATTCTGAATAAATCATTGACAGAATTTCTCACATCAGAAAAAGAAAGGATCCATATAGATGTTCCTATAGCCAATGAGTGGTTCAATGACCTCATGTGAGGACAGAGGATTAAAAAAGACACTGAAGTGCACTTCAGCTTAGTCAGAACAACTTAGTCAGAAAAAAATCCCACACACTGTTAGTGCTCATATGGCAAATATCACAACAAAACAGATGTAGTGACTTCTGTTATGTTTAATTCATACTAATTCACTCTGAACTCTCTCTGCTGGGATGCTTCATGCAGGTTGCAACTACTATTGCATACAGCAATGTCATGAGCAAAATCAAGGACAGATACAGAGTGATGGTTCTGTTCAGTGAACAGACAAATTACTTAAAGTAGATATCAATAGTCATATGGGTTTAGATGTGTTTGATATAATGTTTTTTTTCTATCTACAAATAATCAAAACAAATAATCAATGTTTTGATTATTTGTGAGGTGTGTCTGCTCAGTTATTGTGCTGTCTCTTCAGGGATGCCAAAAATATTTTGGCATTTGGTAAATAGTCGCTATATTCAATGTATGGCTCTTGAACATAATGAATCTGGGATTGTGATTAGGGTTATTTATAAAACCCAAAGTTAGTTTTTCAAATGCATTACAGTGGGCAAAGCAACAAAAACACAATAAAACGTATGGTTAAAGCTAAATGTCATTTACTTATTATTACTTAGTATTTAGTATCACCCACAGCATATTGCACATTATGCATCGTAGTATCAGCCTCACTGAGGTGACAAGTTCTTTGCATTTCAAGGGCTGACCTCATGGGCTTTCCTTTGCCATCCTTGTGGAGTTTCCAGGAGTGACAGTACAGCTTAAAACAGCCCCCCCTCATTTCGTCATGCATTCCTTCAATGAAACTTCAGGGGAGTTTGTGGGCAACGAGGTCATCCTATTTCTCATGCTTACACTTTGGAGTCATAATCTTGAAGCGTGCATATGTGTGTCAGATGCATATGTGAATGTGCAAACACCTGTTTTCTCTGTTTTGAGTGTATCTAAGGCACACCAGTATCAAACCACTTTTGTCAAATGACATTAGAGGACAGTTAAGACGTAAATGTTTGTGATATGGGGTAGTTGATGCATAAACATATGCTGCACAGTTGATTTTTCATTTGCTTTAGCGTACGTGTTTTATGACACGTTTGCAGGGAATGACTGTGTACTGTGGATGAACCAAGTAGGCCAAGAGCTGGTTTGTATGTCCTTGGGGATTATATGTTTTTTCTAAAAGACCCAGACAGTGCTGCACGTGCTGTGCACAAGGACAGAGTTTGGCAAAAACAATAGTATGAAAACCTTTTTCTCCTGGACTTGTTTTTTTAATCTGATAATTAAAGAGTTTAAACTGAATAGAAGAGATAAGAGTAAGGTCAATGTTTTGGCTAGAATATTATCTGATTTTCTCCATTTATCCTTTTATAGCTTGAAAATGAAAGCATTTAGAAACACTTCTTTAAAATATTATTTCAGACTTTTTGGATAAGTTTGTGTTTGTAGAAACATTTCAAAATTACTATCGTGCAGTCACGATGCATCAGTATATTTCATTTACATGAGATGGGAAGTCTGTTTCTTGTGATTTTCTGGATGTATTTGCTAATGAGGCAATATGAAAAAATGGGGGCTAGGGGTCTATACAAAAATAATAATAATAATAATTTATCCATAAAAGGGAGGACCTACAGAAAAGGTTTAATAACAACACGGTCAAATGACTTTGCAATGATTTATATAGAAAAAATTATTGCTCAATATTGAAGCCATTCAATAATTTTAAGTTATATTTAACTCACCTATTTGTTTTTACAGTGCAATTATTTTCAGGTCTTCTAGTCTGTAGCTTTCTGGCCCTTTTTTCAACCTCACAGTTGACTAGGAAGTAAAGAATGTTTTTTGTTGCTAAACAGACCTTAACAAGTAATAGATTGCATATTAATGAAAATCTGTAAGATCGGCAGTGCCTTTTCTGAAGCGCTTGTTAGCAACAAATAGCAACCTCTACAACCTCTATAGTAACTGGTATTTGGTTACTATTAAATAGTATTAAATCTGTGATGCAATGTGTGTATAAATATCAGAGTCCTGTTAGGAAACATGGTTTAACTTCCATCACATGATACATTAGTAGTGTGAAGGGAATGTGTGAGTCTACATGTGTGTTATGAATATGTGTTGGTTAGAATTACAAAGCTAAATGTAAGTCATGGATTAAGTCACTAATAGTATGATTATTATACACATAAGTGTATGGCACACTATGGCAATCTAATATATTGAATGTATAACTATCGGATATACAACTACAGACGTAACCCGAAACAAAAAATATATTTGTGTTATTAAGCACAAACAGCTGCCAGAAACACCCAGGCATGAACAGTGTTTACATTTTTGATCCAACCCAGACAAGAAGCAGTACGGACAAATAAAAGCCACTAACTTATACTTTGGAGGCGACATTGTTATTAACCAGGCTACTGGTAGGATATTAAATTTTGGTTCTTGTAGAAAAAAAAAATTACAAACTACACATTAATTGTTGTGAAAATTTGTACAGATATTTGCATTCCCTAGTGAATTAACCTACTACACTTCAGTGAGCTGGTGTTCTCATCATACAATTGTGCCAAATATCTAGTTTGTACAATGTTATTAGGAGGCTAGCATTAGCATCAAGCTAGATAATCCGTTTGATTTTGCACAACTTCACAGAATTGGTGGCGTAGCACCTCTTAACCTTATTTATTTTAGTTTGCATTTTTTCAGTGGTGTATAGGCAATTTAAAATAGTCTGTCAGATATTTTAGGACATACTGCCCTAGATCCCTTTGCATGAGTTCTGTCTGCAGGGTCACAAGAGACAGACTGACAAAAGGTGTGTTTATATGTGTACACTGGTAACAAGAATTGTAAGTGTGTTCAAATGTCAGGGATAGATCAGTTCACATAAGCCCATTCTACATAAATTTTCCATCCTGCTACTTTAATTTATTTTATGTATTTGCTCAACATTTTATCCTTATTATTCGGTAAATTGTTATGTTTGTTGCTGTTATTGCTTGTGTACATTGTCCTTGAGTGTTTTGAAAGGCCCTTTCTTAAATAAAATGTATTATTATTATTATTATTATTATTATTAAGAGAGAAAATAGAAGTGCACAAAAGCAAAGGAAACGCATTAAAGCTCAGAAAAGAGAACAATATAAAAAAAAACATAAATATAATTAAAAGTTTATTTATTTTTGCCTTGTTGTAACAAACTGCACTCACCAGCTGTTTCACCCTTGACCTGTTATGAATGTCTCATTTTCCACTTGTAGTGTGGCAATGTAAATATTACTGTTGTGTCCATCAGTGAGCTCTGCAGTGCAGTGCTTCTTTTGGTTGATGGGTTTAGTAAAGTAAAAAGGAAATACTATCTGCATGAAACATATGTGATCTGTAGATTTTAAAGAGATTTTACATTTTTTTTCTTTGTTTTTTTGGTGCTTGCCATTTAGTTCCATAATATTCAGGCCTGCAGAGCTTTTTCAAATTCTTTATTCTATATTTAGCAATGAGTCAAACTAAATTCTGTCAAGGATACAAACTGGCATTTTTTTTATAGATTTTTATAAAAAAAAATCATGGAATTGTTAGTAATTGCTGTATGTGTGATAATGTTAGCATTACGTTTCACATTCAGACTGGCCCACCTGTTAAGGAGAAGTTAATATACATACAGATGTAGATACATATGATCGTTATGGTTTATCAATGGTTACAGCCTCTTATATTTTGCCTTTTTTCTGAAAATAGATTTTTGTCTTTATTCTCAAAATGATCAAGAATATATTTTGTCTTGTTGCCCTAATACTCTGTTGTAGAAATCTCTATGTGTCCAACACTAAATACATTTTTAAAAAATCCATTGGCCAAAAGACAAATGCAACAATATGATTTTAAGCTATTGATTAAATATGTTAAATATTTCACTAATAAAAACGAGCCATTGCAATCTAGCATACTTTAACAGAATTTAAAGAGCGAGAGTGAGCGTGAAACCCATTACCCAGAAATACAAGTTCAAAAGGTGAGGTACACTCCACAGGCCACATTCCTGAACATGCAAATCCTCCTGTACCCACCACAAAATGTCAGTGAGCTGGAGAAAGGAGGGAAGCAAAAGTCAAGCTGCAAAACTCAAATACTTTACTTCTTCTCTTGTTCTTCACAAAGAATAATAACCATGCACATTTAAAATATCTTTATTATTAAGAAGAGATTATTAACTACTACATGAAACAAAACACTAACGTAACAGCACATAGCATGCCTGCATGCCTGAAACTGAAACATGCTGACCAAATGGATTTACCAAACTGAGCTAACAAAATGAAGATATACAGTATATTTAAACAAGTTACTATTACAGTTGCTCCGAGGTACATTGCTAACATTTGGAAAGAGCTAGGGTAACTATTTCCCTGTTTAAGATAAGCAAGGTTAACCATCCCAGCAAAGGCTACTGTTAGCTTTTAATATTTACACATTTAAAACAAGTGCAATATGTGGTAGAGGACTCCCTCTGTAACCCCCAGTGTAGTCTTATAAAGCGACGTGGGTTTTGTACTGTTTACCAAAACTGCTAGTAAAAATCAAGCCACTCTTTTTCTAGCACTTGGACTGGTCCCCTTTCCCTCCCTCTCTGGAGACCAACTCCGTAAGACTTCATAGGGACAACACAGTTATTTATAAACTGAGACTTGAGACTGGGAAGAATTCACATGCAGGAACACCGTGTCTGTTTATGCTGCAGTCACGTGCACCCACAGACACATTATGCCGTAAGTCTTGCAGGTAAAAGATAGTTTTTGTTGTATTCTTGTGTTTGCACTTTTATTAGAGGAAGAGATGCGTATGATGCGTTCCAGGTTACATTTGCAAAGTTTAAATCTACTTTAAGCTTTTGCTAAAAAGTGTAAATCTTTTTTAATAGTGGAAGTTAAACATCTGCTGAATATCAATTGCCCTACTGGCTCACTCATGCACATTCTGACAGCGAGCTAGTGGTACAAATCAAAACAGCTTCATCAAGGACACATAAAGGTCAAATACAGCGAAGACCCCTGGCTTCATTCTTGGTACGTCCACCTTGAGGGCTTTTCAAGAATTTTCCTCCTATAGCTGTTCAGAGGTTATGTCCTGCTTTCCATCCTTCTGATTCCCGAGTTAAGGTGCGCCTACTTGATTTGTGTCCAGTGTACTCTAGATCTGTTGATAATAAGCTACTGTCAGTGGATTCACGTGTATGATCACTTGTAATGGATGGACTGTATACACCACTGTGAAGTCTGTGCAGCATTAGCACGTTGGTGATGCATTACAATCAGTTATAAGATGCCACTGACGATGCATCTGTTAACATGAGACATTAGCGCCTGCTTCTAAAACTCACACAGGAAAGACGTGACTTCACGGGCCAGGGGGCGGATACTGAAAACAGCGGGAGAGACAAATTAGTACAAGATGAGGTCATGTTTTCCACCATTCCAAATCTGGCACAAGCCACTGAAATGAAAACATGAAGAACTGACATGTGAAATGTTTCGCTGTTTTTAACCAAAAATGATGGAAAGCCCCAGTTTTTCTGGGCTTGTCTTCTGTGTTTATCATGTTAGAGAAAGAACAAAGGTCAAGAGCAAGGTTAATTCATCTCCTCACACAGTGCAACATTTTATATTAAGCCAACAATACAGTCCACAAGGATGGTCTGTGGAAAGCTTTTTAACCCAAATAAACCAGCGTGGTGACTCAGTGGTTGGAACTATTGCCTCACAGTAAGTGGGTCCTGGGTTCAAATCTTTTGTTGAGTGTACATCTTCTCCCTATGCTTGGGGTTCTCAAGCTATATTAATGCTTACTATGTCAGCCCAGTAGACTTTTAATAAAGAGATACTTAATGTTAAAAGTTTCACCTTTTGCAATTCACTGCAGTGACCCTCTTAAGGGAATTTGTAGTGTAAGGTAAAGGCTCTGCAACAACCCAGGAGTCCCCTGTGAGAAAGGACTTGGTGAGTGTCCAGTGTCTGGGAAACCAATAATAACCTGGTCTCCAGTGCTGAGTTGTCACTGGCATTCACAGAAGCTCCTGGAGTATTCTCTTTTAAATTGACTCTATATATCTCCATGGCATTGTGTTTAACTCAAGGTTTAGGGTTTATACTGATCAAACACATGTAACCTCCCCATAATAGACATAACAGGTTGGTCACTGCTGGTACTTACCCTTTTCTTTTTCCATGTAACCGATTCTCTTATTAAAGTTAGCAGCTGCACACTCAAACAAAAACACGAAAAGCATCAAAACTATACAAACACTAATGTTTTGGTTCTTTATGAGACTACAAATGTAGTTACTGACTGTAGTTATATGGAATGAAAAGTGTAAGCCAGGCGATTAGTTGCCTTATGTTATAAAAACAAAACATCTCTGACTTTCTTCAACTCATATTCCAACCCAACACAACTGCACAACTGGACAGTCTTTTTTGGTTGTAAAATTTCCCATCTCAAGCTTGTATATGTCGGTGTTGTTGCTGTCCTATTTAACCCCGTCCTGCAGCAGTAACCTATGGGGGTGTATAGTTACTCTTTACCCCTCAATTTTATAGAGATGGATTTGAATACAGATACCAAACTCTAAATGCATTCTGCTGCTGTAATAAAACAATCATTGCAGAATTGAGTAATTTCTGCCTCTTCTTACAGAGAACACATTAAAGGGCATCAAAAGTCATGGTGGGGTGGGGAATTCATGCTAAATTGTACTATTGACTGTAACTGGTGTTCATAATGTACAGCCCTCAGTGAAGCTTTACTTGGGCACAGTGGCGTTACCTAAGATTCATTATGGAAGCTGCTTAGTAACTTAATTATAACATTATGTAACACGGCATCTGCACTTAGTTTACATGGATATATATTCCCCAGTGGATTTCCTGTCAGAGGCTTATAAGTCACACAGCCTATTCAAAGCTTTGCAATTAGAGAAGATTTAACAACTGCCTGCTGATGTGAGGCTGGTGGCTGCACCAGCAGCAGTAAACATCATGAACATGAACATCTTTGGAGTATGGCCTAATTGAGTGTGATCCACAAAGTGGCTCCAGTGGCTACATGGAGAGATAAAAGTATTTAGCAGGAACAGTGGTTGTGATGCAACTCCTGTAAATCCAAATGTTTCCAGCTCTGCACAACAGGTGTCAGGATCTGGAACAAGCAAACAGTGGCTAACAGGAATGCCAGGCAGCTTTGTCCTTAGCTATTGTGTTACATTCCAGTTTCCTTTCCAAGCAACCTGGAAAATGCCAATTGTTACAAGGCAGATTTAGAGTGTTGCTGTTACAGGAAGATATAGGGAGATGATAAGTTTTAATTAGAATTTTGTTAATTAGGTACATTATCCATCCATCTGTCAGTTTTCCACCACTAATCTGGGTCTGGGTCACTGGGGGCAGGCGTGTTATGTCTTCCCTTCCTCACTTCCTACAGATCTTCTCAGGGTGGGGGAGATGTAGAGGTACTCCTAAATCAGCTAACATAAATAGGTCCTGAGTCTGCCTCAGAATTTTCAGATTAACAGCACCTTGAGCATCTCACCTGGGAGGTTATCAGGGGTTATAAGACCTAGACAGACTCCCAGATGATCCCAGATGAATCTTTTCAACCCAGAGGAGAAACGGCTGTACTTTGAGATCCCCTTGATTGACTGAACACCTCATTCTATCTGTGACAGTGTTTGGAAGAAGTTTATTATTTGACACTTGTGTCTGTTCACAGTGTGTGGCCATAGTTAGAGTCAGGAGCATAGACAGAGCAGCCTATCATGAATCAACACCTTTTTGTGAGTAAGCGATCTAAGTGTAAAGACTCATATGAAACAAAAACCAAGAAGCTTCAACCAAGATATGGATCCTGGAGAAGCACACTGAATTCAGACAAGGGTGAGTGGGTTGTTGGCTCTTATTTAGGAGGCCTTTGTCTTAGCACTTGACCAGGTTTAGACCAAAAGAGCTACCTGAGTCAACCCATTACTTCACAGGGAACCACATGAGTCTTGCTTATATGTAATGAAGTTTAATTTATCATTATTTAATTGGATATAAAAAGAAAAATTGCTGAGTACTATATAAAAAAAATACACAAAATAATGTTAATTAATGTTTTTTTCTTTTTTAATGGATGATGCTTCAGGTGTACAGCCTGATGAACTTTCAGACTGTCGTCACAGAGGTTTATAATGATTATTTATCTGTCAACTCTTTGATACTAATGAGAAATGACTTTGATTGGTTATCATGTCCATGTGATGTGATTACATGACTAACAACATGATTTACCACTGATGGTCTGTGTATTATTGTCTGATGACGAGGGGGTGAGATTGAAACGTTGCTCACTGCCAAGATGTAGGTAAAGTTGGGCTTCTGCAGAGTGTAAGCTGTTGATTTTTTTAAAAAGTGGGAGGATATGTTTTTCCAGTCCAGCTAATGCCCCATTTTTTTTTTTTTTTGGTGTAGATTTGCATGTATCATACACACATGTTTTATCATACTCTCAATCTTTACTTATATTAATGTAATGTAGGTGATGATATCGCCAACTGTGTGTTTAACATTGGGATTATGTATTTAGCTTTTCCCAAAAGACTTTTTAAAATCAAATTTTAATTAATATTAAACTTTCTCCTGTAACTAAGCTAATGAACATTGAGATTTTCCAGGTGTGTGTGTGTGTGTGTGTTGTTGTTTTTTTAGCATTACAGAACTTTCCCAGGCTATTGTCATCCTTCTTTCAAAGATTTGCAAAGATTTGTTTGTATCGAATTCAGAATTTAGTGCATATTTCAAGAGCTGAACATTTGAATTTGATGCCTTTTAGTATTTTATGCTCCATCCATCAACTTTCTTAAATGCTTTTACATTTAAGGATCTCACATGGACTGGAGTTTATCCCAGGTATCATAAAGTCAAAGGTAGACAGATCACCAACCTGTTACAGAGCCAACACAGAGAGAGACGGACAATCATTGATGCACACATTTACACCTTCAGCCAGTTTAGAATAGTCAGTTAACATGAATGTATGTCAGGATTGTGGGAGGAAGCTGGGGTACCTGGAGGGATTTCAAACAGGCCCAGGGAGAACATGGAAACACCATACAAAGTTTTCAGTGTTTAATCATCTAAAAATCAGTGCATTATGATTTATTTAAGTTTTTAATAAAACATTGAAAAATGCTGTTATACAATATTAGCAACAATGTTCATATAAAAAATTCTTCTACTTAATTTCTTGATTCTGATTATTACAGATGTAAATCTTCAGAGCAATTAGAAGGCAGCCAGGAATTGGGAAGCAGGTGCAGGATTTGCTACAGGAAATGGGCTGTGATCTGGAACATTACCAAACAGTGTTCAGCCCAAACCTTCTAACAACGTGATGTTTCTGTCACATACAAAATGTTCTGTGCCTCTTTAGTCCCAACTTTAAGCAGGCACTGAAATTTGGGCACAGCATGCTACATTTCCTAGGACCCGTTATACAACTTGTAACATTCACTCTGTTACAAGTGAGGGTCTCCCTCATTAACTCTCTCAAAATCTTCAGTCTTCCAGAGAGGCATTACAGACAGTTTAGACCATCAAGGAAGTTGTCATGGTTACCGTAGGTGCTGTACTGATGCAAAGGTACATGGAAAATTGAGTTAAGTGAGCGCTGCAGGGAATTTACAGTGTCAGTGACTATATCCCACAGGGCTGTTCAAAACCTGAAATCTAATCTTTTCTTTTTTTTAATGTAGTAAATGCTAAATGTGCTTGAATACGGCCCAATCTGAAACAGAAAATCAAATATTGCATCCCTGTGAACTCTTCTGGTGGTTGACAGATTTGATTTTTTAGTGTCCATCTTCCCTACCATTCACATCCCTCATCCACTTAGCTGCACCAAATACTTTAAATTATTAGTGAAGGTGAGCACCTGTTTGTGGGTAAAAAAAGAGAGACATGTTTACCATGAGTCTTTGCAGCAATTTAGCAGTGCCAAGTGTTTAAAGTGTATTAAGTTGTTAAAATAACTTTCATACATGCAGCATATGTGAAGGTAAATATTAAAATCTTAAAGATGTTTTTTTTTAAAAGGTAAATCAGAATCTACCTTTGAACTAAATTGTTCTTGTAGAGATGCCATTTTGTTAGTCATATAAAATTTGTGAAGGGAACAATAAATGCATAAATTAAAGATTTTTATCAAATAAATCAGGACTAAACAAAACAGCAGCATCTTAATAAACTGGAACTGGTATGATAAAATACAACTCACAAAAGTTTTCAATAATCCTAAGTGATATAACACACTCAATTGCCACTTTGTTAGTTACGCCTCACCGATACTGTTGTATCCCATTTTTCAGAGCTACTTTAATTCTTTATGACACAGATCAACAAGGAGCTGGAATCATTTATATTGACTTGATAGCAGTATGCATTTGCTCTTTTACATGCCTTGCTTGCAAAGAATGGTTATTTGAGTTAATGTTACCTTCCTATTAACTCAGTTTAGCCATTCTCCTCTCACCTCTGGCATTAGCAAAGTATTTTCACCCATAGACTGTCACTCACTGGATATTTTCCCTTCTTAAGACCATTCTCTGTAAACCCAAGAGTTGACTGTGTGGGAATCCCAACAGATCAGCAGAAATATTCACCAATAACAGGATGTTAAGTCTCTTAAAATCTTCTTTCTTACCCATTCTGATACTAAGGTTGTTTTGATCTTGACTACATGCCTAAATGCGTTGAGTAACTTCCCTGTGATTAGCTGATTAGATATTTACATTAATCAAAACATATCTCACTAACTTGTACTTTAAAACATGAAGCTTTGTCAAGACTGAACCAGCTCTGCTGAGTAGTAGATACCTTACTTTGTATGTAGCCAGCTGATTACATAATGATTGGTTTATCATCAATCATTGAATCCATTTTATTTTATCTCTTTCTTGGATTTTTTCTTTGCAGCTATCTTGGCTGTTAGAGTCTTCACAGACCTTACTGGATCTGCAGGACAGTTTGTTTTTACCAGCTTTTTTTCATCAGAGGTAGCACTTCAGACCTGCTATGCGATTCTTTAGTATCTGAACAGGCTTTCTATTTCCTCGCAGCTAGAATAGTTAAATCATACTTGTATATGTGTTTACCAAGGGATCAGTTTGCTATGTTGAACTTTTAGATTTGAGCAATCCATACCACACAAACAGCTATTAATACACTATACAGAGAGTGGCTGGTATGATTGGTCTTGCACCAACAAGTTGAGGTTACATGGCCAGTGACCTAATATCTAAATTTACACACACATATTATATATCACTAGGAATCACCCAGAGGCTGGGTTACAACTGTTCAAATGGATCCTTAGTTGTAGGTTTATTTTTAAGCTTTGATCAATTAAAGAATGTGGACTATCAACCTGAACGACTCTGACTGCAGAGACACTCCTCTCTGTGGATGTATACACAGTCAAATAACCTGTCTTGACCACAGTCAAAGAAGAAAGCCAGTTTAACTGAAGCTCTTTGCTCTTTCCATCTATTGAGTTTGACCTAAATGGACAAAAAACAAAGCAACACACCAAAAACTGCCCTGAAGCATTGTCTGTACACCGTAGCACATGATCGTATTACAGCCACACTATAAATTGATTAAGAATTTTCCATTAAATACATTTATCACAATTTTTTTTAGATATAATGAAAACACTGGTTACATAATTTCTCAGCCCTGGAGCACCATCTTTCTTGTTCACTGTATTTTGCAAACACCTCAGATTCCAGAATATTTACATGACAAACTTTTCATTACAGCTCAGGACTTTGAGTCTGCCTAAGTAAAATTATGATCGTCCATGTGTGACTGTTGTCCACGTGTGTTTCTCTTACTGTTCGTGGAGGTTTGGTTGCTGTTTTGATTCTGTTGATATTCTGTGTTTCTAAGGCTTTTATTTTTCTAGTCTGCATTTGTCTTTCTAATGTTCACTTCTTGTGCTTCTTCGGAAATCGCTTCTCCTTATGTGTTACCAGAACTTTAACCCCCCCTTTCTTTTCACCGCGGCCTTGTATCTTCTCTGTCTGCAGTCTGTCTTCTTTGTTTCTACCTGTGGCCTGTTTCTGTCAGTGTTTCATTGTATAAATACAACTTTATATATCAACAAGGCTTTTCTTAATTTCCTTGGTTCCCTTGGTCTTCATTTTTATGTGTGCATGTATGTATATGGGGGAGATATTTAAAGGGATAAAGGATAATTCTCCTTCACCTCCACTGCTTGCATACCTGCATGTCTGGTGGGCCAAGCAGGTATGCAAGATGTGTGGAGAGGAAATGAGGATGTACAAACTCTTTCCCTTTGTGAGAATCTGCTTTGTCATCTCCTTTTTTCTCACGATTCTTGGGCTACACTTGTGGATTCATTGAGTCGGCCAAAAAAGGCTCACTATTATCTATTATCAGTTTATGTTCAACCTGCTTCTGTGTCCAGTGTTTGGGCCTTCTCATTCAACAACAGGACAACAATCCTTCCATAAAAAGTTACTAGTAAAATGTTAATACACAGAATGTATCCCTAATTTATTATTATAGTAGTTTTATGTCCAAACAAAAAAAATCAGGAAGATGGCTTAAGTATACAGAAAGCTCAGTAAGAGCTGTAACCACACAGGGTCAAACTTTTAGCTTTAGGACTTTGCCAACAATTCCAAAAAGTGACATGGATGGCAGCATACCATTTCCCTGTGTGCTGCTTGGTGCATCCTTGGCTATGTGAATCTGCCTTGTGTAATGCATTTGAGATACCTGTATCATTTGCATGACCATGTTTTTAATGCCTCTTCTCTTTTTGGATGCTTTCATCGAATACAAAGACACAAAAGCAATTCCTCATCAAGGTAGCATTCATGTATCTGAAAAAATGAACAGAAATGTTACAGATGCTCTGTCTAAATTTTTTTTTTTAATGTAGAATAGACACGCTCCATCATAGTGGTTTTATGACTGTGAAAAGTAGATGCATTCTTGGCCTTTGACAAGTGCAACAGATGGTAGATGGTACAAGGGTAGAAGTGAACGTAATCCGAACCAGGTTTCCAGAGACGTGAATATTGAGAGACCGTAAAATTAACCAGGACAGAACCTGACAGACAGAAAACACAACAAACAACAAAAAAGGGCCTGTAAGTTTTTTTTATTTACCAAAGAAGAAGTGTAGTTTGCAGGTTTTAGAACTTATGTTCATTCAACAGCAGGAGCAGGTGCTGATATGAGAACCATCAACGAATAGCACACATGCATAAACATTTTGGGTCCACCTGTAAACTCCTGACCTGATTAACTCTGAGATGGGAAACACAAGTTTTGGTTCCCAAACTTTAACCGATCAGTTATTTCAATAAACTCCAAGGATTCATAAAATGAAAAAAAGACTGATCACTGCTCAGTGTCTTATATGTCTAAAGTTTCCTACAGATATATGACTGCTACACTAATGCAGGGTAAATGATTCATTGTGGAGGAACTGCTGACAACCTGACAGCTGCCTTAATGTCAGTGCAGTCAGTCCTATAAAGAAGCAGAATGTACAGATTTTATTTTGGCCTGATCTGTCTTTTTTTTCTGAAATGGAAAACACAGTTTCCGTCATCTCTATGTGAACAAACTCAGAGTTTTTAACCAAACAAGCTGAACCACAACATACAACAGAGAAAGGAACAGTTGAGGTTTCCAGCAATCCCCAGTGATTTATTACCAAATATACGTTCATTTGAATAAATAAATTCCAGAATCTAACATTGTAGTGTTCCCTTGACTTTGAACATGTTTCAGCAACAATGCAAAATGAACTCGCTCTTTGAGGGACTCATTAACTTTTATTCAAAAGAAAAATAAAATGCATTTCAGTGGTTGTGGCCACTTTACTTCATTCTTCTCTTTTTGTGGTAGCTCTTTATAAAAAGCTCCAAAGATAGAAAGCTTTAAGTAAATTTACTTAAAGGACATTTCCTTACAGTGAGTACTCAGATCTTGCTTTAGGACAAACTTTTCAATAACATGGTACTATTGACATCACACATTTTGGCTTCAAACTAAAACTCAGCCTAAAAAATGTGGCTCAAATGAAAATTGAACAAAAGGTCAAGTTAAATCAAATAAACGTATGTAACTCACCAAAGCAATATTCAGACCAAAGAGATGGATGTTGTTGGAACTTGTTCTCATTCACAGGGCTGGTGTGGCTGTTATTGTTGTAAAAGGGGCCATTTGGCTCTTCTGATATGATACTAATATCAGATAATCTTGACTGCTCACAACACTGATATTAATAATCACTTACACAGTCTGGAAATCCAAGCAGAGCCGTTCACACCTCAGATCTAGCACTCTGTTTGAAATGTAGAATCAGAGTTTCTTCAGCATCAAGTACCCGATTCTGAGGAAGATTTAGTCACTTGGCTGTGAATCGCATTTTGGTTCCCGGCCTCTGGCCCTCTGGCTCCGGGTAGATAGTTCTGAAGGTCAAGTTGATGCGTGGGCCCCTGTCATGGTACTCTTTAGCCACTTGATGCTGGTGGGAACAGAGAGACTCATAAGCAACATATTTAAAAGTTACACTACATTTTTATGAAAGAATAAATGAGCAATTAACAATCTTGGGCAAGTATTGCTCTATTAAGTTTCTATTAATGGGCAACATCTACAAATTTTCCACTAGAATCAAAAGAAAGAAATGTATGAATAGCTATGAGCTAGGCCAGCTATATTTTGTTCTATGTAGAAAAAAAGAGTGTAAAGTGATAATAGACAAATCTGAGAAAACAAACGAACAACAACACAAGTATACAGTCCGGAGAAACACCATCAGACATGGAAAAGTCTGATTTATTCACCTGTGCAAAGCCAGCACTACTACCTTTTGCACAAGAAAATAATGGCCTTCATACATTTTGTGCAGCTTGTGGACTCAACGACACACACAAGTGCAGAAACACCACTACACCTCCATCAAAATCTGAGAAGGAGGTGCAAGGTTTGCTTATACACAACAGTGTGAAAAGAAAAAAAGAGCTACGTAAACACAGAATGATTCCTGTATCCATTTTCAAACACGTGAAGTACTTTAGCAGGACTGATGGGTTTAGTTAAATATTTAGCCACCACTTCTAAACCTTGCTCCGTGAACCAGATGGTTTTGTTAGGCCAACCATGACTGCAATAATGGAGATAGAATTAATGTCTGAAGTGATCTTTTTCTTGAAAGAGAGTAATGAAGCCCCTGTTAAGTTACTCAGGAGGGTGTCGTCATAAAACACCTGTGACCTTATCCTCTCCTTCTTTCAGCTCAAACCTTTTTCATCTCCTTGCCCCAACTTGTATCTCTCATTCTCTCACCTCACTTAGTTTTTAGTAAGTGAACATTGTGTAGTGGAAAGTTGAGGATAGCTCCATTTGGAGCCCGTCCTGATTTATATCAGTGGTATTGTTTTGATCATTGAATTCCTCTAGCGGTGGACAAAACTTGTTTAAATTTGCTTATATAATAAACCGTTTTATATATGTACAGTCAGGTGGAATTTTTTCCCCCCACACAACTCTGTATAGTCCAGTGAAAATATGAAAGTGTCCTTATTGCTTTCATAGGAATTAAGAGCCAAGTGTGAGCGTCTCTCCAAGCGTCTATGTTTTGCTATGCATCCTTGAACAAAGTTTAAAAAGATACCTAAACAGCATGGCCCATTTTACCTGCTCTGCAAACAGATTTGGCCATAATGAAATTCAAGCAGTTGTAATATGCCGTAATAACTCATTCTCATACCTGAGTGTGATCCAGTTATTTTCAACAGAACCCAGCTACTCTCTCTGTTACATACACAAGAGCCTTGCACTCATATAAATCTGGTTGCTCTGACTTTGATCGTAAAAAAAAAGAAAAGAAAAGAAAGAAGACTCTCATTAGGTTGAAGCCTTACTCTTCTCTCCAGGCCTCTCCATTCATCCTTGTTACTGGTTGTCCAGGCGAGAGGAACCTGACTGCCTTCACCACACATCTATATGCTCACATGGTGAGTCAGAAGCACTAACACTCCTCTATCGCACAACAGCGAGGAGACTATTCAGTGTGAATGTCCAGTGTTTCATTAGAAGTGTTTTTTTCAAGGTTGCTGTTTTAATAATAACTTAGTTTGTGCAAGAAAGATAATTTACAAAAGCATCACAGTACAAAACTATCTATGTAAAACAGGCTGAAAAGATCCTTAAAAACAAACTATCAGTGTTCTTCTGTTATCTGAAGATGTATGTTGTTCATTTTGACAGTAAATATAGCATAATGGATAAAATCATTGTTACCAAGCAGGTTAATTAGGTCCAACAGCTAAGCCAAACATTGAAGTAATAATATGCGAGCTTTATATTTTCATTTTTCTGCACTTTATCCTTACAAATGGAACACAGGAACCAACTCATAATATGTGTATAGCTGATTTCTAATATGTAATGTGAGTTAGCTAACAAATAAATCTGGCAATGTGTAGTGCAGGGGTATCGAACTCCAGGCCTCAGGGGCCTGTGTCCTGCAGGTTTTAGATCTCACCCTGGGTCAACACACCTGAATCAAATGATGAGTTCATTAGCAGCTTCTGGAGAACTTCAAGACATGCTTAACCATTTAAATCAGCTGTTTTGGATCAAGGACAAATCTAAAACCTGCAGGAAACTGGCCCTTGAGACACCCCTGGTGTAGTGCGAATGACCCGGCACCTGAAAGGGAGACATTTTTGAATAAAAAGTATTTTTAATTTCTGCCTGAATCTATCCTGTAGCTGGACTCTCTTTGAATAAAGCTTTGGTCATACTCACAGACAGCTGAAGACCCAGCAGCTTAGTAGCGATTACTATTACACTCACACTCACTTTTTGATGACAAAGTTTACATCACTCAGCCCTAAGCAAACCTTAGCGGGCTTGGAGAGCGTAATCAAGGCTTAACTTTATTGCCTGCCTGGTGGAGCCTACCTGCCAGTCGTCCTGTGTGGCTCCTTCCATCAGCAGAAGTGTGCCATGACTCAGAGGAATCCGAATCCGCTCCACGTAAGTGTAGTCACCCTTCTCCTCCTAAAGGACAAAAACACACAGTGCAGTCCAAAGGTTAATCTTCAGTCTATATGCAAACACCTAATGCTGATGCTTTGCTTCACACAGTTTGCAAAGCATCTCATTTTTTTTGGCATCGAATGTGAAATGTGTCCATTAATCTGCTTCACTCTTCCTCCCAAGTTGTACTGTTTCCTGAGGCAGATCAAATGTGTCCATCTAACTTTAATGCACAAGGAGATTACTTCTGATTGGATCACTTCCCAACTCGTCTTGCCTTTCTTCACAAGTTAAGTTAGTTGTGAGACGATCTCATCTTACCAGAATACTTTCATCTTGTTTTTATTATAGTTAAGAATGAAACCCAGTGAGCTAACTCACCGGTGGAGGCTGCTTGCGGAGACTGAAGACTCTGGTGTCGCCCAGACTAAGAGAAGCAATAGTTGGCTTGGGACCCAATGAGGCTTCGTCGTCACTGTGCCAGCCAATGCTGTCATGGCCATCCCGATACAAGTTACACAACAGGGAGTTGAAGCTACATCCAGTCGCATGCTCCACTGCCTTGCAAAGGTTTACCAGCAATGGATGCCACTTGGAGGAAAAAGCAAGAACAATACGCAGAGTTCAGCAAATGAGTGTATGACAAAAGGATAGAAAAACAGAATGATGAATGAGGAAAATGAAAGACTCAATGTTAAAATAATATAACAAAAGCAAATATTTCACTCTGTTTAGATCAATTTTTATTCTCCCTACAATTAGACTACAAACCAAAGACTTTGCCAGAGATTGTGTGAAAAAAAAAAAGATTCTGTCACATTTTTGTTACAGTTGTCAAACCTGCATGTTTGCAGCCATTGTGGAGCGAGCATAGGTATATGGGAGCTCTCCATACCAGCAGGTCAGCCTGGGTTCCTCGTATGCTTCACCTGGACCAGAATACACGCACACATCCAAACAGATCAGGAAATTGCCCAGATTAAACAAGAGACAAAAGGTTTTTTTGGTATTGCACAGTGGGGGACACATTTCTGTGAATATTTAAAATCTGCTGATATTTGATACCCAATCTTAGTGCACACACACACAAAAAAATAACGTGGTTATTTGAAAGCTTAAATAAAAGAGCTGTGCTAGTATTTCCGGGTTAATAACACTGTATCTGATGCACACTGTACCGGGCCCCTACGGTCCCTCCTGCATGTGGTTGGTCCACAGGAAATGTGTCCATGTGGCTCTTTTGAGCTGAGCGTGACCAGCACTGCAGGCTAATTCCCAACCATCAGATGCTCATTGACAAGGCCCACTCTTGGGTCTGGCTCCGTTAACCCTAATCTGAGTGTGGTACACTGGCCCACTGGTTTTTCCTACATAAAGGTCTTGTGAATCGCACTTCGTCTGTCCCTTCATCTAGAACCAATTTGCCTTGGGAGACCCTACCAGGGACAAAATGCCCTAACAATATGGGACCTAGGATCACCAGAGTACACAAACCCCTCCACAACAATGATGTGGTGATTTGTGGAGGCAATCAGGTGGCAGTCAAAAGCGGGGGACTTGGCGGTCTGATTCAAACTTGCTGAAACGGGCTTTGGGTATATGGAACGCCACATCCAATGAACACGAAGAAGTCTAAGCTACCGCTTTAGGTGGAGAGATACTGGCTAGATATGGTAAGGCTTGCCTGAACACACAATTACAACCAGTCTCCTGGAGAGGGGATGGATTCTGTTTCACTCTGGAGTTGCACCTTAGTGAGAGGCAGGGGTGGGTACACTTGTAGAAACAAGCTTCCATAGCGTGGCTTTGCTCAGCTCTAAGGATAGAGTGGGGTGCTCGGCCCTTCAAGAGTGTCTTGGAGTAGAGCTGCTGATCCTCCACATCTAAAGGAGCCATTTGAGATGGGCATCTGACCAGGATGCCTTATGGGTACCTTATAGGTGAGGGAGAAGGCAGACCCAGGAGACACTGGAGAGATTACACCTCTTGGCTGGCTTGGGAACATCTTGGTATTCTCCCTAAAGAGCTGTAGGATGTGGCCAGAAAGAGGGAGGTCTGGGTGTTTCTGTTTAGACTGATGTCCACAACAACCCAGACCCAGATAAACTGCAGAAATGGATGGATTGGTCTTTTGAGTATAAAACACTCAACCACTCAAACCCCAATCCAGACCTCTGCCTGTGGACAGTTTCATAGAGTAAACCATCAAATCAATCTCTATATTGTGTCAGTAATTTGATGAAGGCAATTCAGTCAGGGCAGAAAACTGACAAATTTGTTCTTACTGGATTTTCTTTCAGTGTCTAACAAACATGTACAATAATCGCCTGTTTTGTCACTGGTTTTCTAACAGGGGTCACGTAAACATCTAAATCCAATTTCTCTGTCTTCCTCTGTGGGTCCGAGTGTACCTCCCTTTCTTGGGAAACCAATAGTTCTCTTCCAAGAAACAATTTTTTGCCTTCGGTGTATTTTGGCCAGCCGTCTGGTATCAGAATACGGTGAAACCAAAACAAACTGCTTGAGCAGCCATTGCTTTTTATGGTGCTGAATTATTACATTATTATTTATCAACTCTCAAATGCCAGAAAGATAAGCAAAAGCCAAACCCATTCAAAGTATCCATTTCAAAGTTGTGAGACCAAATGATCGGAAAAACTGAGTCAGTGCATTTAAAGGTTGTTTTAAAGCAGGGTAGGATAAATGAAGGAGTGGTGATACATTAAAGAGCCAGCCACCACTTCTTTTTCCACTCTTCCTTAACCCAAACATTGATGATTTCACACCCTGTGTCTGTGGTGAGTGTTTGGAAATCATGACCACTTGTCTTCATCATTCTGTTTGTTTGCTGTGTAGCTACTGCAGAATTGCACAAAAGATGGACAAGAGCCAGCTGAGAGAAAAGGACGATTGTGAGGCAAAGTCTGGCTTCATCTCAGCACATTCCCCTGTATATCGTCTGTCACCGTATATGGAATACAATGTGAGTGTTCTCAGTGTCAGCTTTTTTTTTCAAAATAAAGTTCATACACAAATTACCACATGAGCAAGGCACCTAGTTGGATTTGGAAAACTTTGCATTAAAAAGCTATAATTTTAAAAAAAAGAGAGTATATTAAACAATTACCCAAATCTATTGCCAACAAAAAGTATTCTGTTATTATTTAGAGATCTTTAAGTACTTTTAAAATACATGTACCGAAAACTGTTTTGAAAGGTCACCACTGCACATACATGGAACAGGAACAAACCTGAATCCAACAGCAAACTTCCTGCAGTGGGGAATCCTTCTTCACGCTCCTCTCTACAAACCACAAACTCACATTTCACCTAGTTTACACTGTTAAGAAACCAGTGCTCACCTTGTCTGTAGTTGGTCTTTTGGGACCATGGAAGCTCTGCAAGCAGCTTACTGAACATCCAGTCGGCCTCTTCTGGGGAGAGAAATCCAGGCAGCAGCCGCAGCCTCGACAGATGAAAGATAAATAGACACAGACTAAATCCCCATAAACATAAAGTAAGAGTATACAGTATGCACTTTACCCTGGTTTTCTAAGAGTTTAAAGTCTGGGCATTCCAATTATTTTTGTAAGGAATAAAATTCCTCCTTAACAATATGAACGTGTAACCTTAAATACAGAGGGAAAAGGCTCTTGTGTAAAATAGTAAAATTTTTCAACATCCAGATCAAATAGTAAAATCAAATGACTGACAGTTACTTTTGGTTTATTATCCACTACAACCATTCTGTTAAGCTCACAAAATGACCTGCTAAAATTCAAACTGAACCTCGGTAACAAAATACAGACTACAATAACATTGTCTCTCTGTAAATCAGATTTTTCTAATAACAATAAAATCAAAATTGACATGCTAAAAATCTATGCCTAATTGTACCTTCCACTATATAATAAAGCACAAGTTATGAAATATTCTTAATTATTAAAAACAAAGCTCATTTTATGTGTTTTACTGGGGACCATAAAGTAAAAAGCATGACTTTTATTAAGAAAAAGCATATTTATTATGCGACCACTGCCACCTAGTGGATTTAAAACTCAGGCACTGATTTGTGCAATGTTCAATAAACACACATTCAGCTATTTTCCATTTAATTGTTTTTTAAACTTTACACACCTGGACACCCCTGATGGTCCATGGCTGATCTCAAAATCACCTGCCTGTCTGACCAGAACAAAATGAATCACGTTAAAAGTATGTAGTAGAGGACTCGCTAAGCCACCTTAAAAATTGTGTGATTAAAAACGTTATCTGTCATAAAAACAAAGCTGTGGAAGTAAAGATTGAAATTAGTAACTTACTCTATCATCTTCTCTGGTGGCACATCTCTAATTGGCTGCAATAAAGGAAAAAAAAATAAAAAGTAGTATCCTCACATTCATTTTTATTGGCAGCAAAGACTCATTTTGACTTCTTCACGTGGACAGTCTACCTGGGTGGGCTGGAGAAACTCAAAGGTTTTAGTTGTTTTCTGAGGCCCAAAACCCCAAGAACCAGAGGCCACGTTGGCATTTTTGGATTCATTGCAATTTGGGCCTGCACCTGTTTAAAAAAACAGAATAAAAATCTTGTTTCCTACGTAAATGTCAGCCCAATTTATCACACTTATTTAAACACATAACTGTATTTGATAAGAGAGGAAGAAAATTCCTTATATATATATATATTTTTATCTACCTCTATGAATGACCTGAGCTGGCAAAAGCATGCAAATCCTGCATTTCACAGTACACACTACACTTTGATTTACCTGTTGGACCTGAGTGTTTTGGCAGTTGTTTCGCCCAGCAGCCCTGAACTCTGGCACGCTGACGCTTATCTGACATCACATCAAGTCTATGATGTGAGAAAGAAGAGAAACAGATTCATTCACAACTATAGGATTTCTTTATTTGAACACAGAAACTGGCTCTGTACACGCCATATCGTAAAAAGGAATTCACACAAACTGACATTAGGGAAGAATCGAGAACAGTTCCTAACTAAGAACCAGTTCTAGATTATCTTAGCTACCTGACTCTAATCTCAAGCTTATCAAGCTTTTTAGTCAATGCTGGCATGTTTTTTTTGACAGCTGTACATTGCAAAACGGGAATGTCAAACATTTGACAGTGGAACGTTTTCACGCATGTGAGCCTTTATTCTATTCAGCAGTTTCAACACTGTGAGATAATGAGACAAAAACAAATCATGAAGAGTCAATATCAGAACTGATAAAGATCTTTTACAACCAGAAGTATTTGGACAATATTCTCCCACCTGTACAACACCACACTGGAGTTCAGTTCATCTATCAAGATTTCCTTCTTTAATTCAAGGGGCTTAACAAAAATACAGCATTAAAAATTTAGGAGTTATAGCTTTTTAAATGTTTTTCGTATATATAGACCCCCAAAATTAATTGGATAAATTAATACAATTGTAAACATAAGGACTGTTTTTAATACTGCTTTATAGTTAATGACTGTCTTAAGTCTAGAACCCACAGCCTTTGAGAGCCACCTTCAATTGCTGCTTGGTTGTGGGTCTCCCAGTCTTCACCTTTGTCATCAGTAATTTAAAGTTTCCTCCAACTGTCAGGTGACTGACTAACTCAGCTTTTGAAGAATATTTAATTTCCTTTCCTTGAAAAACTCTTGGGTTGCTTTTGCGGGTTATTTTGGCTCATCATACATTTGCAAGTCCTGACCAGTTTTGCCGCATTTGGCTGAACATGAGCAGAGAGTATAGTCCTGTACACTTCACAATTCATCTTGCTATATGTACCAGCAGTCACATTAACAATAAACACTAGTGACCCGGTTACAGTGGCAACCATACGTGCCCACACAATAACATTATCTCCACAATGTTTTACAGATAATGTGTTGTGCTTATAATCGTGAGTTATTTCTCTTCTTCTGCACACTCTTCTGTTCCCGTCATTCTGGTTAAGATTGCTTTTATGTGTTCGCAGAATTTTTTTTAGCTTAAGTGTGAAAGCTGTTTTAGATGTTTTCGGACAAAGCCTGATCTTGTTTTTACATGTAACCAGTGATTTACACCTTGTTGTAAATTTACATTCATGAAGGTGACTCTGGACTGTAGACTCTAAGTACACCATTGACTGAGATCCATAGACCTACCGCTGTGAGAATTTTCTACACTTGCATCACTATCTCTTTCATGCCACATATTGAGAGTTCCAGAATAAAGACATCATATGCAAGCAAGGAAACAACTCCAGAAATGTTATCTTCTTAGTCCATCATGAGATGAGAGAACAGACTTCACCTGGCCCTGAAACTGCTTATCATCCATTTGTCCAATTACCTTTGAACCTCTGAGCAACTTTGTATAAAAAATGGCTGTAATTTCTGTATAGTTACCACAATCCAAAAAATCTAAATTTCAATCACGTCTTCATAATTTTATTTAAAATCCACTCTGCCACTATCCAAATACTACTCTATAAGTCGAACGGAGAATGGCACTCCTACTAATGTCTTATCAATGTCTACCCCTGCATGCAGTTTTTTTCCCCTTTATGTGAGTGCGTGGAGTGCTGCTCAGATCTGCAGTCCTTTGTGATGCGTAATCAGATGTTGTGAGTTATACATTTTGTTCGAGTGGTAGTTGTACTACGTTCTTTTCCCTCTGTGCCTAATGAAAAGCACAATTTGTTGGATTTGTCGTAGAATCTTAAGGTTTCTGAGAATAAAATATGCAGCCATCAAATTGAACAAAGCAGCTTTTAATAAATTGTTCGATAATTAAACGAAATAATTTCTGTCCCTTTTAGTTAAAGGATAATTTCGATAGTAAACTGGCTATTCTTAACTTAAATACTTGATTAGCTTGGTGCTCAGTATACGTAACAAAAAGTTACTTTAAATAACACTTTTTAAATGTCATACTTCGTAAGAAAATACCAGGACTAACTAATGTTGGGGGAAAAAACTTGAATGACTTACCCAAGTGACCGCTAAAGCATATCTACAGAACTAAGAGAAGATGGGTTTTTTATTTTTTATTTAAGCTGTAGCGCTGTCAGCCATGGCAAGAGTGTAACAGGGAAAATAAATCCTACCTGGAACCGAGATGTGAAACTATAGTTCCGTCTCTAGCTCTCCTCTCTCACTCTCTTTTTTTTAAATATATTTTTAGCACAATTTAATGTGAACTATGTCACGAATAAAACTAATAATACCTTTTTGTAGAACACCACATAAAAGTGAACGTATATTAACACATGGACACAATGAACGTTTCTAGACAGTGAGAATTAACAATTTAAATAAATCATTTTAATTAGTGACCATCATTCATTAGAATATCCAAATGGTGCAGGTGAAGGCAAGACAGTTGTCAATTAATAAGCTTCCCTTTTCAAGCTTAATAAGATTGGGCTTCAAAATGTTTTTAGGATAAGGCTTGATTAGGGGACTCTGGACAATGCTTTAGGCATTAGACTTTCCAGGATATTCTGAGCCTGTCCACTTTTCATTCTCCTTACAGGGATTCCCGTTGCATGCCTCCAAGAGATCCGTGTTCCTGAACTTAAGTTACTGGCACATGATTTTTCCAGGGTCCATTCTTTCCTCTAATCATATTAAGAATTTGCTCATAGGGAGCACATATTTGGTAATATGATTGTAGGGTTTCTCTTTGTAATATTATTTAACAATTGCTAATAACTTGTTATTTGGTGCTATATAATTAAACTGAATTTCCCCAAGTCTGGCAATTAAATTTGATACATCAAGAAATAAAGACTTTTATATTGTGATTTCTTATCACAGATTTTTAAAGTCGTTAATAATCTGCAAGACCAAACACCAGGCAAGACACTGTGCTATCTGCTAAAGCTTTTATTAACAAACAGTAGAAAAGACAAGTTGCAATCGGCAAGATAAATGTAAACAGTGCATTTTGATGTAAATATTCCAGTTTGGATCTCTACGAAATAAATGGCGCTAGAAAAGCCACTTAGTTGAGGTACAGCTCAATATGGGGACTGATTTGGGAAATAAAGAGAAACAGTTCCCCCATTTTCACAGCCAACATTTGGTGTCATGTGAACCAGTCTTCATGTAAAAAATGTTCCACTTTGTCATTTCAACTCTAACTGGATGTAAATTTGCCACACAATGAATGATCTATCCAACATAATCAGATTTAAAAAAAAAAAAAAAAAAAAAAAAAAAAAAAAAAAAAAAAAAAAAAAAAAAAAAAAAACAGTGGAAAAAACAAACAAACAAAAAAACCAACAAAAAAACTGATTAGAGTAGTAAGAAAAAGAACAATTCAGTAGTTCCTTTGGACGTAGCATCAGTTAACATCCTTTCATAATAAATGGAACCATTAAGCACCCGTTCACAAAATCAGACCATTTCCATCATTAATGCCAGAAGAAAGGCACTTAACCATCAGATGCTTTGGCTTAGAACAAATATTACACTGATGCAATTAAAAACCCACCACAAAGTGTCATTTTAAACATTCAATCAGAAGAAAAAAAAAAGAAAGAAAGAAAAGAAAGAAAGAAAGAAAAGGAGGCAACATAAGATGAGCTCAGTGGTGCAAATAAACTGGCACAACAGAAAGCAGGCACTGCCATCATTTAACAGCTCAATGATTTGTAAATAGAACTAAGTTAAAAATTTGTTGTTTTTTTTAAAGTCAGAGTTTGGCTTCTGTGTTCATACAAATATAAAATAAATAGATCATAAATACCGTTCAGCCACAACATTTAAACCACCAAGTAAGGTGAATAAATTTGATTATTTTTCCACAATATAAATTTTAAACATTTATGCAGACCGAGCATACCCCTAAGGCCCCTAAAGCAAGACTGTGCGTCCTGCCATAATACATAAACCTGCTCAGGAAAAGTTCAAGGAATACAGCAGAGTCCAGGATATAGACTCGGCCTTCAAATTCCCCAGATCCTTATCTGAATGAGCATTCATGGTTTATGCCAGAAAGACTGACACAGACGCACCAGTCCTCAACCCACAGCACCAAATAATCTGCTGCAAACAATTCAGTGGTCCCATGTCCATGCAGACAGTCTGGAGCAGTTTTAACAGCACAAGATATACCTAATCAATTTTCAGCAAGTCGTTTTAATGTTGTGGCTGATTGGTGTAGCCTATAAATGTATATAAAAAGATGCCCACCACCATTTTCCACTGCTTACAACAGCAGGGTTAACAAATCCCTCTGTTTTTGGCTGTATCATTTCCACCATCAGTGTCAGTGACTAATATCAATGTCCTTTTCCAAAAGCAGCATTTTATCCTCATTTCACTTCCAAGCTTCTTTGGTCATGTCTGCCCAGATAAATATAAGGATAGAAGGTTGCAGTTTTAGTCAGAGCCACATGTGCCCTGATGTGCAAATTTACTGTAGGCACAAAAGGTGAAATCTCAGGCAACCCTGGCGGATAAATCATACACATTCCCCTCTTCCTTAAATGCTGCAGTGGGTCACAACAATGTGGCTGCTGGCAGCGTCATCAGCCACAGTCCTATTCAGTTTTCAAACTCTGTCCGTTCTTCTGCTCTCGCAGTTTCCTCCTCCGCAGGTATCCCGTACGCTGCAGGCGGTTCATTGTGGCTCCCAGGAAGATAACAATGCTGGTTGGAACCAGCTTGGTGGTCACCCAGCCCTGGATTCACAATTAAAATGAATTTAAACTGCAACTTTAAAATGTGTTCAGCATTCAAGCTTTTCAATAAGAATTATTCATTTGGGCCCCAACATTTTGCACATCTATTAACATTACTAATTTTGTTGAGGTTGCCATCTCTTACCATGACAGCATGAGGGAAGTAGCCATTGGTCTGGCTTTGCAGACCCACAGTGGCGAGCTCAGCTGCTACATAGCGCTCTGGGGTGGGCTTGTCCAAGGTGGGTTTCTTGATACGAGTCATTTTAGTGACCACAAAGAAGGGGAGCACGCTCTGCAGGAGCAAGAAAAAAAAAAAAAAGAAAAAAAAAAGGAAGCAGCAAGCTTAGAAAATATGCAAAGCACTCCCAGCAGACTGTTTAAATCACGAAAGCTAAACTAACTTCGGGTAAGCCATATCTAATATGTAACATGCTCTTTAACCCCAAAGACAAAATCTTTGCTGTAAAGTGAGGATTTGGAATGCAAGGAAAAAACAAAAGGCAGACCCTGAACTTTGTGTTATACTCAAACTCCTATACCTGGTCCAACCACAAGGTGGCACATGAGTGAAGACTACAGAGTTCTAAAAACAGAACAAACCAGCTTTATGTGGAACATCAGGTTTAAAAAAAAATGCTTCTCATTAAAAGCAGAACACTTCTGTGTGTTCATTTCATTACTCCTTCAATGAAGACTCTTTGAAAAAAGATGTTTAACTTTGTTATTAAAAACCTAAGTGCATTAAGATTTCCAAAACTTGCAAGATTCTGTTTCAAGAATAGGGCTGACTGACTTTGGTCTAACAGCCACTCCAGTCTTTACTTTGTGTCCAAAAGAGTGAAGTCCAGAAAAGCTTTTAATGACCTTTACATGATTTTGTACAACATTTTTAAAAGTTAATGTGCACACACGCTGACAAATAATGAAAGCTCCTAGTTAGTCTCTCATAGATCATAGACTCATATCCAGGCTTCAATGATTGTCATGTTTCTCAGACTCTACTTACCTGGATGAGGATCCCCTGACGTCTGTACTCCTCCTGAAGGCCACGAGAGAAGAAATCCACAAACGCCTGCACGAATGAAAGATCGCCAAAATTACTAAGACAGTCCAAAATATACAAACAAACAAAAAAAAGAAAAGAAAAGAAAAAGAAAAAAGAAAAGTTTGTGGTCATCTTCTCATTTCCTAGAAAAGAAGTCTTGCCTCTTTAGAAGTGCCAAACACACTGTACATACCTTAGTCGCAGAGTAGACAGTGAGCAGAGGCAATGGGTACATGCCACTGGCAGAGGAGATGTTTAGGATAACACCTTTGGACCTGGGGAAAGCACAGGAAGGTAGATGTTGAACTTATTTTGTATGTGAAATGAAGATGGCTCTTTTTGGGCTACAGCACACAGAGATCATCAAGTTCCAGGAACAATCATCACTTAAAATTACACATTACAGGGTTGATTTTTACTTGCATATTTGCCACATCAAAACAAACAAGCAAACAAAGCCTAAGTCAAACCTGGAATTTCAGTATCATGACAATCCTACATTAAAAAGCTTTCCTGAAACATTGATCACAGATCAATGGCTACACTTTAAGACCTTATTTTTAACCATCAAATCCACAGAATAAGATTTTTACCCATGGAAGCCCTGTGTCTATGCATGCTTATTGCACCGACAATTACAAAGTGATACTGCGCACACACAGACACACACACACACACACACACACACTCTAAAACAGTGTGGTAGTGGCTGTTTGCGTTGCCATGGCAGCCGGTTGCTGCAGTGATGTAGTGGAGACGCTCCAGCCTCACACGGCACCAAATGTGCCTGCACTACCATTGGCTGGCAGGAATCACATGGGAACGCAGCAGCCAATCGGGTGGGAAGAGCACTTTGTGTGAATTGAAAGCTTGTCAGCATTGCGAACAAAGGAGGAGAGGGAAAGAGATGCAGTCATGGAAAATGCTAGGTGAAGATTTCTTGTCCCCCCCCCAAAAAAGAGCCATCTTTTGTTACAGTCATCTCCTAAATACCGTTCTTAAAGAAAAGGGTGGAGGGGTGTTGTTAAATATAAAGATTCCCTGAGTAGCTCGGTGCCACCATCCATCATCTACTACAGGAATATTTTGACTGCAGTAATGTCGCAAAACATGGAAGCCCCATCATATAACTCACCTCTCACACATTCTTGGTAGCACAAGACGGGTCATCTAAAAAAATAATAACACAAGTTCAGTGAAAAATCAAAGACAATGACAACTTAGAAGGGGGGGGGGGGCAAAACAGAGGATAGACTTTTATTTAAAAAGAAATACTAAAAGTAGGGAGAGAGAAATAGAGAGAGAGAGAGAGAGAGAGAGAGATGCGTGGGTGGTGAGCACAGACAGCGTTGGTGTAGTTCACCGTTGCTTTGGGAACAACTGAGACACTGCAGGTACCATGGTAGGAACAGCAGAAGAGGAAAATGAAAATGAAGAGAACAATGACAACAGGGGGAAATAAAGCCTGAGCCATACAAAAACTAATCCAAGCCAAAACAAACAAACAAACCCCAAAACACCAAGTACATGCATAAGTGTATGTAGTTTGCAATCACTGGGCTCAATCCATTCGGAAATTTTTTTCAGACAGAAACACACTTACCTGGCATACTGAGGTCATGTTGACGTTGATCATATTTGTGATGAACTAAAAAAAAAAAGAAAAAAGAAAAAAAAAAAGCACCACTTGTGTTGATTGCCTGCTCTTAGTTGTAGAAACAAATACTTAGTATGTCTTAAACGAGCAGGAAAGACTAAAAATACTGGGACTTTACACTTGCAATCACAGAAAACATGCAATAACTTAAAGTTCCCATCTTTAAGTAAAGATTACTCACGTTATCCAGATCAGGAATGTGGAGGTAGTACTCCGGGTAGGGGTAAGACACACCAACATTGTTAACTGTTAATGACAAAAGGGGAGCAATCATCAATTATTCTGCTATTTTAATTCAATTACATATAGCTGGAGAACTGGAACCACCTCAATTATTCACCACTAGGTGGCAGCAAAAGCAAAAAAGGTAGAAACGGGCATTCAACTCCACAGTAGACACAGCCACACCTTGTAACCAGTAGAGCACAACTGGTATCATAAAAAGAACAAAGGGTTCCTTAAATGTAAAGCTGAAAATGACAGTGTGAATTCTGGAGCCTAAGCAATAAAGGGAGGAAAAAAAAAAAAAAAAGAAAAAAAAACAAAAAAACAAAAAATAAAACAGCTGAACCAAAAGTGCATCTATAAATATGTAACATGCCTTGAGATGTCAGTTTAAAAACACTTGTTTTGTGAAACACATGAAGATTAATCTCAGGACAAACAAAAGAAAGGTGGAATATATGAAACGAGTCCTTGACTAAATTATTATGAAACTATGCTGAAGAGGACCCAACACCGCTAAACACGACTGAAAAGCAAGTACAAGTCGCCAGCTTTGCCCTTAATGTTAAACTAAAAAAAAGTGCCTAAACCTGCTCTTCAGAAGTATCGAGTTCAGACCAACTTCATTTTTGATTGATTCGCACATGCATGAATGAATGAAACATCTGCCTTCACCAAAATCTTCAATATCAAGTTCAAATTCTATAATAAGCACGGCTTGATGAACATCGCACCCACATGCTAAGGAAGCAATTTATGATGACTGAATGTATATGATAGGGGAATGTCCATTTTTTTGTTGACATCTAAAGAGAAGCCGTGTGAAGTTGTCTACAGTAAAGTGAAGATCAAGGAAGCCTCTTAATGCTGTCCTCATCAAAAGGTAAAGAAGAAGAAAAGCTGCAGTCAGCCCTTACCAAGAACTCCAATCTCCAGACCAGCCAGACCTTCCTCAATCTTCGAGTAGATGTCAGTCTTGCCAAAGTCAACAGCAATAGTCCTGGTCTCCACTTTAAACTGCTCCTCTGTGAAGCAGACACACGTTTCAGTTATTCATAGTTAGTGATATTTAGGAATGGAAGCATAACCCCCCAGAACCCAAAACCATAAAAAAAAAAAAAAATAATATATCAAATTTGTATTGAACAAGTGACAACAGTTTAAAAAAAAAAAAAAAAAAAAAAAAAAAAAAAAAAAAAAAAAAAAAAAAGGCAAGGAGGATGCATGACTTAGGTTTTGTTTAAAAGCATTCATGCAAGTGGGTGATGCCTTCACGTCAAATATTCATATTATGTCTCACAAATGATCCAGGACTTTGTTTAAAAGCTCATTACACGGCTCAACAACAGTGCAGCCCTGTGTCTCAAAACCTTCAAATGAACGTAGATAGCAGCATGAAACCACTCTGTGACGGATCAACTGCAGAGGGCACTGTGCACCAACAAACCAGCCTGCTGGTCTCCCCCTCCGTCATGCACCCTCCCCTCCATTCCTTCGTCATGTTTGACGTGCCTGCTGCAATTAGAATTTTGTCCAAAGACTCGTTTAGCTGATAGGCGGCCAAGGGAGTTACAAGAGGAAAATTCCTCTGATGTGCCTTGGCCAAAACCAGTAGTGTGTCAGTGTGTGTGCAGTCAGACTTGAGACGAGATTTACAGGGGGAAGAGAAAAAAAAAAAAAAAAAGAAGCAGAGGGCCTCTCTGAAAAATGTTTATCGACTTCAGATTATCATTAGCCATCATAGCTACTGTCAGTGAGATTGCTAAACGCGGCTGGTGATGTGGTGATGAAGCACAAATATTAATTCACTGATTGCTGAACGGGATAAGTAATTTGACGTGGTTGATGAGTGCCATCGAGAGTCAAATGAAATGACTGCAGTAGGAGAGGAAGAAGAAAAAAAACAAAAACCCCTGACGATAGGTGGGACAGGGTGGGTTGTCTTGGTTACATGTTAAGGAGGGACATTTTTGTCAGATTAATCGTGAGGGAGGAGTGCCAGAGTTTGGCACGCTGCACCCTGCTCGTGACTACCCATCAGCCCCCTCTGTGGACTTTAAGCACGACAGGGGAAATTGCGCTGTGGGAGACGTCAGAGACATGGAAAGAGAGTTGCAGAGAGGACACCATTAAACAGCAAAAGGGGTGGGGGTCTCTGTTTAGATCTGGCAACTGGACAAAATAGGAGAGGACAAAAGTTTTTATCCACCCACACCCAAAATCATACGGACACTCATTTACCATTCATCATGTACTCAAATATGGGGAAACCTCATCCGTGTGAAACATATTGCAACAGGAATACGTTTGAGAGTTTCCTCAATCAGGCCAGATATTTGAGCCGTCAGCCTTAATCCACAAAGGAAATAAAACACACCCTGCTCTGTGTGCTTACAAGTTGGTCAGTGTTGTAGCAGAGTAAACCTTGAGTTGGCAGGGTGCACAAAGCGTGATATAGCGGGATTTGGAGAACAAATCTAAATAGTGAAACTGCTCTCAACAATGCTACAGTCTGTAAAACAAATTCTTTTGAATATGCACACTAGTACCTTCCCCAACAAAGTGAAACATTTCAGATCTTTTTGTTTTAAAATAAGTAAACTTTCTGGCTAAAGTCCAACTCCTCATTTTCAATATCTAAACACTTGAGGAAAGGAAATCCTGTAGCTGACAGGCAGCACTGCACTGTCATACACGCATCCTCATCATCCCACTCGCTGTGCTCTCAACCCTGAACAGGTTGAAGAGACAAATACACACACGCACACTTTTATGCACGCTTACCAATTGACCTGGCCACATCATCCAGCTTCTCCTGAGAACGACTGATCAACATCATGGCAAATCCTCGACGAGCCAACTAGAGCACAAAAAACAGTTAGTGACACAAGTTCAACCATACTTTCAACACACAGAGGACAATGTCACAGTAGGTAACAAGCCATTAGCTGTAAATGTTTGTTCTGTAGCATTGCAGATGAATGCAACAGATTTTGTTAGTCTATTATATTCTTTCATTCAAGATCATCTTCTCAAACCTGTCATCATTGCTTCCACAGCAGCTTTTTAATGTCACTCTCCGGAAATTCTGTTTGTAAAACCACTTTCACTGCGCACAGTGATTTCTTGGCACACAAACATGTGCAGAGTACACAACCTTGCTTTAAATAAATTTAAGGTGGAGGATTGTTGCTGGTGATCAGAACTTCAACCATGAGCAAAAGGTTTTCAGCTGAAGAACCCACAGAGTTTCCAAGAGTTCAGATAACAAATCAGGTCGGAACAGCCTTTAAACAGCAGTAATTTGGACTGCTGTGACTACAACTGTGTACCACACAAAGCTTAGAAGGCAAATTTGTGTTTTACAATATAATAATTTTTCAAAGAAGGAAACCCAGCATACAAAAATAATGCAAAAAGTATCCAGTACAAAGACTCAAACTTTCATATATGAACACATTTGTTCTGTCAACTGTGTTGTGGAAATCCTTCCAACTAAAAAGGCTTTAGACCAGCGATTGTGACAATTCAGATCTTTGTCCTGTTGACCACTTATGTTGTTTGTTGCTTCTATAGCACAGGTCGAGCCCTTGGAATGAATCCGGTGTGCATCTCATTGTTTTGAACCGATACACAAATAAAGTGGCATTTCTATCAAGTGCTTGTGCACAATTACCAATATACCTAAACATTTAAGGAACAAAATGCTGCCCATCACTGCATGACAAACAACAAGACGCATTGTAGCCCTAACAGTACGAGTCAAAGGCTCTACATGACCATGATACAGCCGGATCTCCCACTCTGTTATGTGCGAAGACATGTGGCAGGGTAGCCCCTATTCAACGTGTGGCTGTTACCTTGTACAGCACAATAAGAGAAGATGTGTGTGTGTGTGTGATGTGGCTGTGTGTGCTGTGTGTGTTGAGTGTGTGTGTAGTGTGTGATGTAGTGTGTGTGATGTGTGAGAGAGAGGAGAGGACTTTCACATGTTAATAGGCCTAAGAGCTCTCCCCTATGAGTGTACATGGTGTATATGTATATACACACACACACATGTGCATGAGTCATAGATTTTCAGTGAAAGAAATGAAATAAATAAGGGTTCGGGAGCCTCACCTCCTCCGCATAGGATTTCCCGATTCCATCTGTGGCTCCTGTCACAACTGTAGAGAAACAGAAGCCAGGATTCAGTACAGATTCTCTTGAGACAGTGACAAACCAAGGCCGGGGTCAAGTTGAATTGTATTCAAATAATGAGGAAGACTTCAGGACTGAAATAACTAGTTCCCCAATCTAGGTAAACTAAATTGAATGAGCCACAATACATCATCAGAAGCAGCAGGTGACTGCAAAACGGAGTCAGTCTGTCACCATCTTATCGGACGTCATCTCTGCATGTCAATCTCTGAACGACATGTACATAAGTCTGATCTATGTGGCAGACACGCCCTACAATACTATTCACCTGCCGTTTAGGGAGGCCTTGCTTTAAGTTCTATGACGACAGCTTTTCCGATAAGTCAAGTCCATTTTGACTTAAATACTCACAGATTTTCAAATTAAGAGTATATGCACAAGGGGTGCATATATTGCAAATTGTAGGTGAAAGCAGCAAAAATGAAATGGTTTGGCAACAGCAGAGAGGATCAACAAAAAAAAAAAAAAAAAAAAAAAAAAAAAAAAAAAAAAAAAAAAAAAAAAAAAAAAATTAATGAAGAAATGCCAAAAACACAAGGAGACCACAATGCAGAGATTGAGGCTGATGTTAGAGTGAGTTTTCCCCTCACCTTGCAAAGCAAACTGTTATTTTTAAACCTTCACTGCCCATCAACCCCAGCCTCTGCTTGACTGATAGAGGATTGTGGGGAGAAGGGAAGGGGGGAAGAAGGAAAAAAAAAAAAGAAAAAAAAAAGAAAAAAGAAAAAAGGCTGTGAGAGTGTGAGGGGTACTTACAAATATACAAGCACATAGTTGTAAATCATTAATATAATAGGAAGGCATGATGAAAGATTAATGGAGGCACAGGACATTCTCTGGCATAGAGCTGGGAAAAAAAAGACAAGATGAGAGAGGGGATGCAGAGAGGAGGGAGCGATGACGAACATAGAGCAGGAGAAAGAGGAGGGGGAAGTGGGGTAGGGAGAGTGGCAGTGGTGGGGAGGGAGAGGAGGGATCCTAGGGGTGGCTAAAAATAGAACAGGAGTGAAGCAAGAGAGCGACTGAGTGAAGGAGAAAGACACGGAATAGGGATTGCGGTGGAGGAGAGGGAGATGGGGAGGGTAGAGGGGATAAAGGGGAGTGAAAGGAGTGAGAGAGAGTAGCACAAAGTCGGAAGTGAAAAAGATCCCTGGTTATTTTTAAACGTCCCCCCTATGTTACGAATGAAATGCTCCTAGCAGAAAAGCTTCAATGGGCATGGGATGTACCAAATCAGGCTCTTGATGCAGATGCAGGTGGCAGCTTAAAAAGGCAACAAGACAGCCACTGCAAGGTAAAAATGTCTATAAAAATATATTTTGTGGTACATTCTGAAACAGATGGGGTTTATTTCCTGTGAGCTACAGGCCTTATTCTTTTAAATAAAGCCATAAACGCACAATATAACAGTAAGTGAAAACATCATCCTTCCATGAGACGTGCTTAGCGAGAACTGGATCAGCAGCCTCTTTCCTGATGACCTTCATGTGAGTTTTGATCTTAGCTCTCATCTGTTCAAGTATAATGAACTCAAACAAAGATGAGTGTGAAACTATTTTAGATGACAGAAATGAGCACAGCTGGAGTTACAAGGTTGCTGGAGGTAACGGAGAGAGAAAGCTTTTTCTGAAACACCTTGCATCAACATTTGAGGAAAAGCCCTGACTAAAAAGGGGGAAGAGAAAAAAAATAAAAAAAAATAAGGACGACAAACTGATAAGCCATGAAACCAAGAATGACAAGAATGACAGCTGAAACCAAAGTACTAGATGAAACAGTTGAGTTTCAGTACACTGGGGAAAATTCACCCCACAGATGGGCAGCTGGGACACGAATATCATTTTCTTGCATGACTAACCTGCAGATTACACTTGTATGCAGGAATGCATCAAAAATGCAGCAGAAATGCGTACGCATCAACGCTGCTTGAACTTTAACCTGAAAGAAGATCCTGTGCAAGAATACATTTGCATGCCTTACAAATGCGTCATCTTTTGCAACATGACATTACTCATCTGCTCTATCGCTTAGATACATGTGTTCAGGTTATGAATATCAAGCATTTCAAGAATACAAAAACCTTTAACATTTTTTTTCCTGCCCTTAAAACCCATTTGGCCTATCTTCCCTTTGATGAGCAATGATTCTGGAGTTAGAGATTAGAGAGTGGAAACCTAAAGTTTATAATGGCGATGTGATTTGTTTGCTGTACAGGAAAGTGGGAACAAAAAAACCAAAAAAACCCCCAAAACTTTTTTATACTAAAGTCAACAATGAAAGAGAAAAATACTCAGAACTCATCAGAACTCTTTAAGGTCCCCATACTGTGAATTGTGATTTTCCACAGTGCATCAGACAACCAAGTCCACCCTGCACACTTTCCCCAGGCCTTATGCCCCCTCGCCGCACTCTCCAAGTCCTCGTGCTGCACTTATGAATGACTATACTCCTCCCACCCATTATATAATAGGACCATTTTCTCAATAAGCATTTCCTAGGACTGAGTGACAGTCAAATGTGTGTACGTGTGCGTCTTCACCCGTGTGAAGAATGGGGAAGCTAGTACAGTGGGATGACGACACTGTTCTTCTGGTTTTAAGAGATTTTGTGTTTGAGCCATCATAAGTGGAGCTAAGCTGCATAACCTGAAATTTACAAGTATGGAATTATGTACGGAGAACACAATGTTCAAAAGACACAGTTCAGTCAGAGACACCCATGTGCCAGTGGCCCCCCCAGCAGGAGAGAATGGCTCTTACGTGAACAAAAGTGACACACAGATGCAATTTCGCAAGGAAGGATCTACGCAAGCAAGCACGTGAGTGACCGTAACATTGACGCCACACGCTGGCACCATTGTGTGTGCACCACTGCTTCTCATTCAGCTCTGAACCCAGTCCCCCCCAGTGTGTCTTCCCCCACCCCACCCCATTTCAACACCTCAGAAAAAACTGGTGTTGAAATGGGGTGGTCCATCATGTAGGCTTTGATGCGCCCTGACGGGGGCGCGTTTGCACTGCAGCTCTGCTGTGCTTAGTGCTGCACAACATGTCCTGAGGTATTGACATCCCCCCAGCCTTTTCCGTCTCCCTCCCTCCCTCTTCAGCAGTGGAGCAGCCCTGCCACTGCCTGCTCACTATTTCGAGGGTCTAAAAAAAGCAGCAGGAGGAGTAAAAATAGCAGCGCCTGCACTGCCTTGTCTGGGAGCTGCCTGCTTGCCTGCCGCAACACCTGAATACCAACAAGATCCCCCACAACCATTGTCACAACAGCCAGGCTGCTGCTGCATCCCGATCTCTCCAACTGAAGCCCCAACACCAACTAAAGCACTGCAGGCTAGGGGGAAAATAAATAAAACAAAAAGGATATGGTGAGCGGCAGACAAAGAGCACAATGTCTTCATCTCATGATATTTAAAGGATCTTCGGTTTAGACTAACCTGCATTGCATGAGCTGTTATATGAGAGGGTAAGCAGCTGTTAAAGGACAAAGACACAACATCCAATCTTTATTAATATACCGATCATTCACTGGCACAATGAGAGTAAAATAATTAGTTTTTAGGGGTGTTTACCCGCATGGTGTAGTCTTATTTCATCTCAGAAAAATGAACTTGCAGACAGGAGGGCACAACTAAAATAATTCTATAAACTCCCCAGAACCCTCCCCGCCACCAACACCAAACCCCCAATTAAGATTCTCAGTGAGGAGAGACTGCGGTCCTTGTATGCCCCACTCCTGTTACGTACTGTTATGTAATCTGTCGCACCCTAAACTTGCCTATCAACGAGCAGCCCCTCCTATGTCTCAAAAAAAAAAAAAAAAAAAAAAGGGGACGGAGGGAGGGATGCAGCAGAAGAGCCAAAGACAAACCCGCCCCTTCCTCCAAAGTCTACATCCCTTAACCAAAATACCCCTCCCCCCCTATTCTCCATCCCCCCACCCACACAGCTTTAAATAGCAGGGGAGGCAAGTCACATGGTTAATATAAAATAAGCTTGAACAGGGAGAAGAGATGAGGGGAGGGTGGGTGTGAGACAGAGAAGAGAATGTGTATTTCAGAGCTGCCAAAGATAGAAGCAGCATCTATATTTGGGTACAGAGCAAAAAAAAAAAAAAAAAAAAAAAAAAAATAGTCCTGTCCCCCCTCTCCCACCTTCAGTCACATGCCTTGTTTAAAAATCTATTTCTTTTCACACAAGTACTTGGTTTGAGACTAGATGATTTCTGAGCTGGAAAAACTTTGCTCTTTGACCGTGTGCTGCTAAGGCAAGGATTGAATGTGCAGTGTGTTCAGTAAGGAGATTTGTTTTCACCTTTCAGACAAAGCGTAAAGCATGTGTTTAATGGTGTTAGTCCATTGGTACAAGGACAATGAAATAGCATGCTGTACAGAACTAAAGTGAATTACACCCATGCTTCTATTACTTACTAAAAAAGAAAAATGATAACTTTCAACCACTTGTATGCTTGATTACATCTTTAAAACAAGTGTAAATGTAGCAGTTAGTTATGTACCCATCTTCAGAATCTTTATTGTCATTGTCACAAGAACAACGAAATTAAGAATGGTCCCCGATCATTGCATCATCCCTAGCAATATCAAAATATAAATAAAACAATAAAATTCAATAAATAAAATAGATAGAATACTTAAAATACTAATAAGATGTAACAGTAAAACATTCACATACATTCCCACACACATGCTTCAGGCAGTGCATAGATTAACACAAGAGTGGCGTGATGGACATTTTTTGTAGTATTCAGATGTGTTATTGCAGTTGGATAACAGCTGTGTTTGAGTCTATTAGTCCTTGCTCTGATTGCCCTGTACCGTCTGCCTGAGGGTAACAGTTCGAACAGGGAGTGGCCAGGATGTGAGGTGTCTTTTATGATGTTTTGGGCCTTTTTAAAACTTGATACAGTACATTATTGTGCATAGGTACAACCCAGAAAGAATGACACCCAAAATGTTAGCAGTTCATTTCAACAGACACTTAAAACTGAACAAACTGCCTCGCTGGCATGTTGGCTCGCAACCAAATTACTGATGTAACCTGACACGAGGCAGTAAAACCAGCAACAAGAAATATGTTGCTGGTCCAGTACGGTGCTTTCAGATAACAGTTGCTGAACTTCACAATCTCTACATCTTGGTTACGTGTGCATGTCTTAAAATGTCAGTAATCTGGAAGGTGCTGGAGCTTCAGCTAGAAACACTGCAGCCAAATAAATGTAATTCATTCATATTTTAACATTTGGAGGGATTTCTGCTAGTTTTTTTAAAGCTTAAGGGCTTTAAGTGGCAGTTTGAAAGCAGAAATGTTTAGTGGAGCAACAGACAAATTTGTAGTAAAGTTGTCTAAGTTCTAGAGACGCCAAACAATCATGCAAGAATACAACTGTCAGAATTTAGTCGCAAATGGATCCAAAATACAGATAATATACAAAGAAAGGATCAGATGTTTAACTGCTCTTCTATGAGCCTCAGTTATTGAAACCCCAATACATTAATTTTCAAGTGATGCAGAATTGTGAAACAAAAATAAAACTGAAGCCAACATACTCAGAGGAATATACTGTAGCTATAAACAGACCCACTTGCTGTATGGGGAGCTGGGTGAAATGAAGTGAGGTGGGGGGGGTTGAGATGAGGAAGATGCAGAGGATTTTTCTCTGCCCCTTTTTTTTTTTTTTAAACCCAACATCCCTGGCTCAGGCACGTGTCACAGAGCGTGTTCATCACATGAACAGCAGTGTTCTCCTCTCCGCCCACACACACAAAGCAGTAAGGGAAGGCACATTCACAAGGATAAAGTGGAGACCCTGCCTCAGTTGAAACGCACACACAGAGCTGGCTTTCATTCACACATGTGGATGGTTTTTTTTTTTTAACATGAATGAAGCCTTATGTCTATTCACAAAAAATGCACTGAAGATTACTCTCCCATAATAATCAGCACTGAAACTCTGGTTTGCCTGCTGGGTCTGTTGATAAACTCGCAATCCCTGGTTTATTCTCTGAGCCGAACTGAGCAAAATTCTTGCATAAGTGCTGACCCAAGCCTTTGTCACTCATGTGCTGAGCTGATGAATGGCTGCATCCTTCTTATATAATGGGACCATTTTCCTCAATAAACTCTGCTGTCAAGGGAATTGGGGGAACAGGGCTGGAGGGGTGGATTCCAGGGCACATGTAACATCACTATGCTCCCCACCTTTGCTTTAACAAAAAACAAAAAAAAGGGGGGGGGGCATGTCTTTGGTTCAGTTTATTTCCCTGTATCTACACACATGCAACAGGACCGACACCAGCTCCCTTACATAATACAGGATGCTGGGGGCTAAGACTGGAGGAGGGAGCACGGAGCAGAAAAACCAGAAAACCGAGGGCTGCTGCATGTTAGACTGGAAAGCTTCCCTACTGGAACTGAAAGCAATGCTAAATGCTAAACAATTTGATAACATTATACCACCAAATATTAAATCCTTTAAACTGTTATCAAATGCCTGAAAGGCAGATTTGTGCAATATGCCCCCCCATGAATCCACAAATAATCTTAAAAAGCTGCTAAATAAAAATAAATAAAAGGGCAATTAAATGTAAATTTCAAATGTCTTTTAGAGAGCTGCCATTCTTTTGCTGAATATCTTTAACAGAACTGAGCTGTAGAGATGGTTCAGACTGGCAGGGGATGGGGAGGGTGAGTATGTGAAAACAGTGCAATAGAGAGGCTGGGGAAGCCGCCTTGACTCATACTGCAGCGCTGCTGTTCAGCCACTAGGAGTCCCATCCACTAAGGGGAAGACCACTGGCAGAGGAACTCCTGAGAAATCCCTGCTCTGCTCTGCATATGAGAGCAGCAGAGTTTTAGCCCAACACCGACAGCGTGTACAGTGATTACGAGGAAACAAAAACTTACAAACTAATATCTGAATATAAGGGGAAGCAAGTTCTTCACCTAAACCTACCTTCAAACGTTGAAACTCGTTTCAGCAGGAAATACTAGTCGCCTCCTCTGAGATTTTTATAGAAAGCAAGCCCGTTCTAGAAATATGCATCTAAAATAAAGTACAATGACCCCCTCCCCCACCAAATACAACTTCACGTACGTTTAAGAAGCTATACGTTTAAATTGCATTTCTGATCAAATACTTCAGTTCAGTTTCAAATGTGTTCTTAGACAAAGAAACTGTATATGACAGACGGAATATTCACTGTCATTAGTAAATAGAAACTCTAAATTCTCTAAAATGATAAAAGTTATAAATTCAGAGGACATATTGTTCTTGTAGGAAACTAAAACTGAACAGCACTACAGATTAAATTCATGCTGCCCAACTGCAAAGGGTATAAATAAATAGTGATTTCCCACACTATCCAATAGCTGGAAGGAGGAGGACTTGTTGCAACAAGGATCTCTGAAAGGTGGGGACCGGTAGTAAAACGATGTATCGTGCATGCGTTAAAGAAACCAGACCACTGCCTAAACTGGCCAAACCTGCACATCTGGTGTAACCGGCGGAGGCGCACGCCTCATCCCGATCACACATGCCCCCACCTCTCCTAACGCGCACACCTGTTTTCGTCCTGCCATCTCCGACCGTTGTGATTGGAAACGTACGCCAGACTTGTCAGACTGGTGGCACCAATTGGTTTCAGGGAGTGGCATGTTCACATCTTACGTAAAGCGTAAGAGAAGAACAAATTTGACGGAGTGGGAAAGTTCCGTAAGAATCCTTTCCAGAAAAAAAAAAAAAAAAGATCCATGTAATCTTCTAGTTTAGAGCATCCTTTACGCCCCTAACTCAGGAGCTTTACAAATAACGAAGATCACATTTATTTGAAACGCACACAAAATGGGCTGTGCTAGAATAAAACTGTATAATGAAACATTCGAGGTAAATAAAAATGCAGGAAAAAGATTAATGCGAAGTTTAGTGCTGCACTTGATAACATACTGTGGGTGGGTGGGATGACGTGAAGGTGGCATTCCTATATGGCCAAAGGATGACGAAGCGATGAACAAGCGCATGACTCATCGGTGTGCACCGACATTCCTCCGCATATTCCATCAGAATCACTTAAAAACGTGCATTAGTCGTTCTTAAAGGCATCCTACCGCCCTACCTTTGCGTCATACATTTCAGCCCCTCTAATGGCGCAAAGGGCCTCAATTAAACATACATTTTACAAAACTGACGGTTTCGTCAAGAAGTGCGCCACAATGTACAGATAAACATCTGTGTGACTGAAAGAAAAAGGAAAACAAGCATTTATATTATCCGCCTGGCTTTTGGAGAGGAAGGGGGTAGAATATCCACCTATCCCGACGCGAAAGAGAGCGCCTGCCAAACTGCGCAGCAAGACGCTCCAGACGCAGCAGTCTTCTCCAAACAGGGACTAGAGAAGTGGGTCAAGCCATGGCAGGGCGATTCCTATGAGACAAGTCTCTATCAAACCATAACGCACTTAGGTATGACTCCGAAGTCACTTCCGTTTTGACAAAAACGTTTTTTTTAGTGTAAATTATACAGTCAAATCCAATAATGACACATTAATCTTATGAGAAAGATTTGCAAGGCAAACCGAAGGACAGGACAAGAAGACCCGATTAGTGAGAAACCGGCGACATGAGAAATACAAAAAATGCCGCCAGTATAAATATGCTGTGGAAGGGGAACACATTTTTCAGGCACGTTTCAAGAATTACGGGTAAACCACTGAAAATGACATGCAAGATGATCTAGATGTAGGTCACGTTTTAATTAAGCATATGGGTTTGTCCTACATCATGCGGATGGGTTAATGTGGTTCAGTAGTGCTCCGGCTAAGAGCTCACCCACATAAAACAGCTCTGTGAAAAGTGCGCATAGCCTGCGCAATTTGGCTCCTGGCTCACCAATGTGGGGCATCCCCGCACCGTTCCAAATGTGCTTTGAAAACGCTGACTGGAGCCCTTGGCAGGAGACTGTGTGCTGTGTTTGACGTGAGAAGAAATGAAAACAGTTGGAGGTAATAAGGACCATTATCTTCTCAGTCAATCAGCTGCTTACCTGCGCCTGTTACGCAACACCAGCTTCCCCTTGAATGAATCCACAAAAAAAGAAAAAACGCAGAACGCAGTTTTTTGTGTGCCAAAGTCAAGTTTGCGCTCAATAACCTCATTCTGGTGCTCGAGCCGAGTCCACCTGCCTACTTCTGAGCTGCCCTCTTCGTGACCGTGAATGTGCTGTAGGTGGCTTGGAAATTGATGTGACCCTACTCACCTGCCCATTTGCCTAGCTTCGGAGACAGCAGCTGTCCATTTCCCAAAACCCAGATCCTAAAGCCTGTGAGCAGCCTGTAGAGCAACCACAGCGTCAGGGAGGCCACAGTGAATGCACCGACCCAGAAGAGAGGCGTTTCGGCCCAGCTGATCATTTCCTCAACGTTCATCCAGTTCACGGCAGCGGCTCTCGGTGACTCTGCGTGTGTGTGAGTGTGTATGTGGAGACCTCAATTTTAGGCAATGTGCTCTAATTTCCAAGCCACAACGTGAGAGAGTCCCTTTATAAGGAGGTTGTAGCATCACACACACTCCCCCAACACTTGTCTAGCCTGATTTAAAGTGCACCGCCCACCTCCTACTCTGCACCGCCCTTCCCTGTTCCTCACTGCCTGCAGTAGGTGCCCGTCGACTGATCCAGCCCCTCTATAGGCTCCTTTGCGCGTCAGTCAAAAGCAGAGCTTCCCCCATTCATTCGATTTTCTGTATGAAATGGGGTGGGTCAAAGGGAGACCGGGATGAGGAGTGATTGGACAAACATTACGGCAGCTCCCATCCTGAGTCAGGTATTGGCTCTCACCAGAACAGGTTTGACGGTTTCAGTCAGGATTATGAAACCCTCCAAACCCACGCCTGCGAAAAAAAACTGCCCACACCACTTTATGAATGAAAGGATGCTCTCATTGGTGAAAAATGTGCGCGTCCTCCCGCCCAATGGAGAGCATTTGGACATGCTTTATTGGCTGAAGTGATTGCCAATCAGTGAGGTCAGCCTGTTCCTAGCTAGATCCGAGTTAGTCATCTATTTTAGGTATTCTGTTTGCATCACACTGCTGATAACTACTAAATATGCAGAGATAAGTGTGGCGAAGGGTTTTTTGGTGCCCCGATTAAATTCTTTGTTCCAGATAACTCCGTCACAGACATTTCTGTCGTAACATGCAAAAATGTGCTCCCCAAAAGGGAAGACTACAATGCCCAACCACACTCTTGTTAGCCACACTCTCGCGAGATTGCCCGATCGTAGTAAGTTCCCCATCATCCAAAACATTGAGCAAGGATGAGATGTGTGTGCGCGCGTTACATAAACATTGAGACAGTCGTGTGAATGTTCCGTCGCTTTATTTTATTGTTTTGTCTACATTTTCATACACACAAATGAGCCAGTCATGCTTACAGAGTCCAGATGTTTCACAAGAACAGACTGCCATGATTTTAAGCTCGGCAGTATGTGCTCTGTTTCCCCAACTCCGACCCCGAAAGGCTATTTGCAGCAGCTTTTGGAGTCTCCAGCACACCCATCTGCCGCCATGCTTCCTCTCTCTCTCACACACACGCAAATTAAACGTAAAATTGTGACAAATAAAAGGTCTGCGAGACAAAACGAGGGCTGTCATGTACTCAGCAGAGGGACAAAAGTATACGAATAAGATTGTTTGCTTGTAGACATAATGCAGCTGCTCGTATTCTTTGACAGAAGAGAAGAGATCGAAGTCAACGTGACACTGACGAGAAGGAGCAGCAAGTTGTGTAACAGCTTCAAACAGGGTAAAATTAAGAGTATAGTGACTAGCTGTCTCTCAATCACCCTTACATACAGCAGACATAAAATACATTTACAAATGTCGTGTTAAATTCTCATCTTTTACAAAGTAATCTTTAAAAAACACATGTTTAAAATATTTTTTAATACCGATTTACATCCTGCAACCTCAACACAGCCAATATCACATAGCTGAATTAAATAATAATACATAATAATCAACACACAGGCTCTGACATAAGGCTGTTTATTCAAACAAATATATGCAGGCAATTTCTTAACATTAAAACAATAGACTTAATGTTTAATTTATGTAAGAAAGATAGTAGCATCACATTGTCTTTAAATGAATTTCTAAAATATATATAATTTTATTTATTTTTACTAATGACACACACACACACACATACACAGGCACACGGTCTATCAGATGTTTTGAGAGTCCACAGTCACGTCACGGCCACGTCCTCGCAGTCCAATAGCTAAAAAGAGGGAAAAAGTTAGGATTTAGACGTGCACAATTTCCCCGTGAAAATGTTCACACGTGTCTGTATCTGTAAGACTTTAAACACGCAGAGAAAGTGCACCACACACGCATTTGCATATCAGTTTCCCCACCGACTCTTCACGTGCACGATGTTGGATTATTTTGGCACGTTTAATATTAAATATACCAAAAGGTACAAGCATGTTTTTATTTGTATGTTTCTACCAGCTTGTCACGTAATCACAAATATAACCACAGCTTCGGCTTGTTCCTATTTCAAGGGTTTTATTTTGTGTACATGAAAATTGTACCCACCCCACCCAGTATCGATAACCCTTAGCACCTCTCACCTAAGTCGCACAACACAAAGCACTGCCCATGTTTAAGTTTCTGCCCCGCTCCTCTCACCACACTGGCACACAGTCTTTCGCACACATGATCAGAGCCTATGCTAACCACATTTTACCCCCCACACACCCTAAAGCCACTGTGCACTTTGGCTTCACAGCACCACAAATCCGTTTTTACTCTCACAATATTTTCTTCCCTTCCCTTCAGCATTAGTTTGTCCAGATGTAATCTGCAATATTCCTAAATTGATTATGAAACATGAATTATAAGGGTAGTAACAATTGCTAGAAATTAAGATATATATATATATAGTATATATATATATATATAATCATATTATGAAACATGAATTATAAGGGTAGTAACAATTGCTAGAAATTAAGATATATATATATATATATATATATATATTAAAAAATCCATAACGACACAAAGTTCAGAGTAACGAGTGACGTTGACAAAGTATTAAAAGAGACATCGACGGTCGCTGCTGAAGCTAGGAGCCTTTCATTTCATATTTTAACATGAATATAAGTAGTATTTAAAATATGAAATATTTCTTCTAGCAGTATTTCACTTTATATTTAAATAGCACTGACCAGAATTTAGAAGAGACTCAAACAATGTGTCGAGGTTTCCTTTAATTCTGAGCCCTTTGTGCGTTGCTGTCCACCTCCGTGGTGCTGAAATGCGCACGGCCTAAGACGCACAGAGAGCGTCCTTCAACGGGAACAAAGCTTCATAAAAGTAAACAACTGACCTCTGCTCTACACAGGTCGATCCACGTCTGTCATCAGACATACATTTACCAGACATGACCAGACTAGTCCTGGGATGCCATTTACGCACAGCTGTCCACCCCACAGCGACTATTCCCTGTCCCATTTGTGCCTCTTTACCTGACAATATAACGTCTGTAAAGCAGCACGTTTATTTCAGCCCGAAACACAACTTTTATCACAAGCCTTCCAGCAACACAGCACAGCAAAATGCGGCGTAATTCTCCTTTTACATGCCCCCAATGTTTTCCGTGAAAGTGGCAACACTCAGGACTTATAGAGGACGCAAACGTTCTCTAAAATCTGATCACTCCATTCACAAATATCTGCCCCGAGAGTCATATTCAAAGCCTTAAAAATATATGACAAGAGACACAAATTCAGTGCAACTTCTCTACAATATCATTACCAACTATTATAATTAAGTTTTACATGTTTTGATTTCTTACATACCTGCGGTCCGACGGCGGTAACAAGGTCACAGGATCTTTGAGAATGACCGATAGCATAGTGGCAAATACATATGTACACACACACACACACACACACACACACACACACACACACACACACACACACACACACACACACACACACA
>NW_024582506.1:285778-286695 GCF_018398535.1 Haplochromis burtoni | reverse complement strand
TACCTGCGGTCCGACGGCGGTAACAAGGTCACAGGATCTTTGAGAATGACCGATAGCATAGTGGCAAATACATATGTACACACACACACACACACACTCACACACACACACACACACACACACACACACACAGAGAGAGAGAGAGAGAGAGAGAGAGTCAAATTTTATTTTCATCAAACATAACAAAGCAGTCTAACAATCTTAAGCAACTCGTATTTTCATATATTTTATAAATGACTGACGACTGAAACATCACAGCAAATATGACTCATCTGGGTCGTTTCTTTGCATTTACAATTTAAGCAATTTTAGCATAATATACACACTAAAATATAAAACCATACTTCACAGTATATTTTAACAGTCTTGAGAGTAGAGACGTTTGCTTTTGCTTGTGCCCCAACGTTTTAAAAAAGGTAAAATCAGCTGTTTCTAATGAAATTATAGTATTTACAGTTTCCCTCTGTTAGCTAATAAACAGTTTCTAAGGACAGGCTTATGGATAGATTATTTTAAAATGCATGCAGTTTGACAGGACATACATTTACTCCTGTTTTTATAAGATAACATATACAACACATAATCACCTGCCATGTGTGTGTCCAGCTGAAGAGCCACCCATGAGCATGTTCAGCCTCCTGTCCACATGTGTATCTCATTGTTCTGCAAGAAAAGACATCATATTACAAACTATTACATTTACTGTCACTGTACATACAGTGGAGTCTTTCTTTTCTAAGTGAAACATGCTCAAGCACACACATTAAACAATGGCACACACACACACACACACACACACACACACACACACACACACACACAGGCAAGCAAACATATTTATAAGAAGGAATCCAAACATTCCACATTTAATATTTATTCCTGTCTATACCATCGAATCAAAGTCTTACTATTACAGA
>NW_024582506.1:281345-284523 GCF_018398535.1 Haplochromis burtoni | reverse complement strand
TATGTCTAGGTACCTTCCTGCAATTCTACATTAACAATTTTATTAGAAGTGTTACTTTTTCATGTCCAGCTCTGTGGGAATGAGTGGGTTAATGTGTATTATGTTGCACACACTTGGAATATATCTACGTAGGTGCTCAGAAAGACATTTAGACAAACGCAATTTCCTACACACACACGGACAACTATTGACGCTCACGTTTTTGAAGGCATTGACATTCATGTGCATGAAGTCATTCTTACACACACTGCACAATTTTACATTTAGTAGCTATATATGAAAGTGATCAGAAACAGAATTTCTGTACACACACACACACACACACACACACATACACATACACGCACACAGAATCTAGTAAATTAGAAAGCAATACCACCATGTGAGCAAAATTTAAAGGAGTTAAAATAAAATGTATTTTTTTTAAGTTTGGCATTAGCAGTTTTACATCTGCATTAAAAGCAGTTTCAAATTTACATTCAAATTACACAACTTTTTACATTTAATCTGCTGCTTGACATTTCAGACGTTTACAACATCAGTACGATATCTCAAAATGCCATTTTGCCACTTCACCAGCTCTTACTGTATCTGCTGTGAGGAATTTTCAAAATGACGCACAGGACAGCAAGCCACCTGGCACCAAGTGTGCGCCAAGGCACAATAACCTCTGAGTTAGGTGCTGACCCTGCAGTAGAATTTCTAAATACTTCATATGTGAGGTATTTAGGTCTCCAGTAAGTACATATATATGTTAATTTAGGCTCTCAGATTGTCTCATATTTGCCTTTAGAAGAATACTTCAATATGATGAAGATTTAGGCATATTTATTTATTCAGCCAGTTTCTAAAGGTGTCTCTCTGCAAACCTTGCCACTAACCTTTAAAATTAAAATTAATTAATAATCCTTGGTATTATGATACAACAGTCCTACAATAAATCAGTAAATAAAATCAGTACAACAAAAAGTGATTGAAGGTTTAAAATGGTTTAAAATGAAAGATTGGTTTTATAGAGGTTTAGATTCAGCTTTATCTTGTATTGTATTGCATTATACTGAAAGATGTTTCCATTATTTTGTCCACCCTATTGACATCAATAAACAGAACCGTCCATCAGTATAACACAATATCGCTTTTTTCCATTTAACAATTTTTATTACAAATATCAAAGTTTTTACAGTCCTCATAAGATATTTTTGGGAAATGAATTCAAACTGTATCAGAGTGTGTTAGTCTTTCCTCGCCGTGCCTTATAAACTGGTGGTTGACTGTGTAAGCAATCATTAAGCTTAAATCCAGACACAGAAGCATCGGTACAGACTCAAAAAAACCCTTCGGATCATTTCTTGTCAAGACATTTTTACAAATTTTGTAGAAAATACTTAATCCTGTAGGGCAGAGATTTACCCAGCGCATGTTTTCAATGTTAAAGGGACTTTAGTGCCGTTTTCCCTAGAAAGCTGAACTTCTCTGTTTTTTTAAGTGGTCTTCCCATTGTTTTCATGTCCTAAGTCTTCAATATAGAGTTTAAAATTCTGGTGACATACAAATTTTTATATTTTCTTGTGGTTGAAAGATAAAGAACTCAGATTTGGTATTCTGGAATTCAAAACTCTTCCCTAATTCAGGATCCAAAGTTCCTTTATGGGGTCCCTAAAGAATTGGTTGTCAGGGTTTCTGGGTCGTTGACCCAGTATTTTCAGTTCATGTTCACTGTTTATCCTCTGTACGTTCCACTTCCTGTTTTGTGTTACGTTACTCTGTGTGCATTATGTTCTAGTTCTTATTCCATGCATCATTAGTTCAATTGTGTTCAGCTGCTCACTCACCTGTCACCTATCAGTCATTGTTCAGCCAGTGTATTTAAGTCCTCAGCTCTCTCCTGGTCGGCGTCGCGTCATTGATGTTGTCACTGCTGTCTATGACCCATGTTTGCCTTCCAAGTTCAGATCAGTCAGCCGTTCATTCAGTTATTCAGTCAGTCAGCCATCTCCTGTTTTCGTCATTCGTCCCTCACAATAAACACCCTGAATCTTCACCGTGAGTCCTGCGTTTGAGTCCTTTTCTCCACATCCACTCAGCAACCCCTGACATTGGTTTGATAATCAGAGAATTAGTATGAGATTTAATTTATCAATAGCTGATAGAATATCTTAAAATAACAAAGTTTTACTAACAAGAAATAAAACAAACAAACAAACAAACAAACTCCATAATCAGCGATGTCACCTTAGGTCACATTAGGCCGGGGTAGTGTTTTCGCCTTATGTTCCAGAAGCTACTTAAGAGCTGGAATACAATTTATCTACCTGCATTGTTTAATCATGACTAAGTCTCTCTCTTTCTGCAGCTTTAAAGAGTCTCAAATATGCTGACGTAGTCTAAAAGGTGGTTTAAAACTGGTTCTTGGAGGCGTACTTAAGCGGAAGCATAATTTCCCTGCATTTACTGACATAAACTGGTTGGTTCATTGCTATAGATGGTTTTTTTTAACTGAGATTATTCCTGCTGTGCTTGTTGGAACTTGACTGGGCTCTTTTCCTTTCCTTGCTCCACCTTTTTTGCTTGTTTTTGCAATTTGTTTTCCACCTGTACCTGTGCAAACTTGCCAAATGTATTTAGGGTTTGCCTTGATTTTCTAATTTTTGAAACTGAGATAATTGTTTTCTGAGTTTGTGGTGGAAAGAAATGACTTTAGATTTTGAGAAATGTAGTTTCTTCAAAAATTATAACTTCACATTCAATAAGAAAAGATTTCATTCATACTAGAGCAATCACAGGTCACACCCTGTTTACTTTGCCCCAGGATTAGGCCACTCTGACTGGTTCTGAGTGCAAGGGGTGTGGATGTGTCTTACTTAAACCTGTTTGACTTTCTGGAATTTCAGGCGGTGCTGATGGAAACAAAAGTGTTGCTTGATCTGAGTGTTGCCCGTCCAGCTGCTGCTCCCACCCTGCTGGATCCAAGAGCTTTTGTTTTCTAACCTTTTCTTCTTTTCTGTCATTGGTCGTGTTAGTTTCCATTTTCTTTCTTTTTGACCTAATAATACACACAAAGATTAAAGATAAATCTCATGCACACACTGTTGGGAACATCCACACATACTGACCCCAAATTATGTGCAGCAAATGACCAGGCTACAGCTAAGACGCCATAAACATATATCAAGCAGTG
>NW_024582506.1:262979-281114 GCF_018398535.1 Haplochromis burtoni | reverse complement strand
ACACACACACACACACACACACACACACACACACACACACAAACATTAAGTATTGAGTAAATGTGACAGTAACTTTATATAGTATGTGAGTTACACAAAATAGTCATGTAGTAGCAGATGAATACAATTGCAGGGAGCAGACACACACCAACTGACATGCACAGTCAGTCTATGTGATGATTTTTATTAGTTTCAGCAAGGAAATACAGATGCACACACACAACAGTGATGAATTATAATAAGCGCTGTGTAATTCACAAACCATAGCCAGTGATCACTACAAATATTTAAAGCACATCACGTGGATATCGCTTTAGTTTTTTACTCCAAACTGACGATTGTACACCTCTCACCTGCTGACATTGCTTCTGTTTGCATGTGTACACGTTGTAGTTGAACCCCATCACACAAAACTCAGTATGGTTTTGTGCATCTGAAGATTTTATAGTATCATATATCAACTATATACAGATCTTTTATGTTTTTTCTTGTTTTTGATATATGTATGCATATATATACATTTTATTCATGTTTTTTCTGAAACCTAGAACAGCAAAATAATAATAATAAAATATAATCCTAGCTTGTATCTGTGGATTAAGACTGATAATGGGGTTTTTTTGTTTTGTTTTTTTTACGTTTACTACAATTAATATTTTCTTTAAACTGAGCGTCTCCATTTAATTTTTAAGGTCTCAGTGTGAACCTTCAAGGATGTGTGTGAGTGTGTGCGCGTCTGTGCGTATAGATCCTTATAGTTTTATTGTCTCTTTTATGACAGACACACACTCACTGCGTGTGCATGTTGCTTGATGTTCTGTGTATTGTAATGTAAAACCAATATTAATATAACTGTAGTACTTTTCAAAAAGATGACCACAAATTTTCCTCTTTCATAACATCTGTTATCTAAAATGCCATCATTTCTAATTTCTGAGTGTTTGATGTCAACCTTTTTTGGAACATCCTTGCCATAAAAGCAGAGATGCAGGAGTACTGCTCTGCTTCTCAGAAGCTCTGTGCTTTCAGCTGTACAGTCAGCCATTTTCTGTCAGACTAGAGGAGGCTACACTGCTTATGACAGGCTTTTATAGCCAATTTTGCTAGGGAAAAAAAAACCCTCTTACATCTAGATATGGAAACAAGATACATGGAGATTTGGAAAACAACCACAATAATGACACAAGAGGAGGTTTTTATCCTCTAAGCTCTCATATGCCTGACTACCAAGCCATAGAGTGTTTGCAGCAAAATGGCTGCCGAGCATCGGGTCTCAATAGAGGTCAAATAAAAAAGCAAGGACTCTAATTTTGTCTCTATGACATTAGAGTTTCTGCTCTGTTTCTGTTTTTAATTTAATAGTCGTTGTTAATCTTACAGTATCACATGTGATGTGACTGAATTCAGAAAACAAGAAATTGTTTTCAGTAGGCAGATTAAAAAGGATAAAATCAAACAAGGGACTCACAGAACATTTAAAACAACCTTTTAGCTGAATGAGGTGTGAAATTATGGTGTTTCTTTCTCCATCCACACTGAGACAAGCTTCCTGTAGAAAATCAGGTATTACAATTTGACTTGAAGTTTGAAGCCGCAACACTGACGTACATCTGTTCCTTTGTTTCTAATCCTTTAAATCATAAAAATCTCCACAAACAAGTAAGAGCATATAAGATCTTAAAGGAAATAACACTCCTCCCTGTTTGATCTCAGCACATTAAGCACTGAATCTTTGTATTCATGGCAGAAAAGTTTCTGCACTCCTGGTGATTGTTAACAGTCCCACAGTCAGGCACCAGTATTAAATTAACTTGCTTGAAAGAGCCAACACAGGGTACAGCTGAAGTAACTCTTACCTCTTTTGTAAAACCAAATAAATATTGTGTGGTTCTTAATCCCATGGTAGTGTGGAAATGGAAAGTTGATTACAATTTCTTGCAATGTCCTTTCTAGACCTTTAATCTACCCCCCCAAAAACTTTATAAACTACAAACAGCACTCCCATAGAACTTATTTCATATTTTTCTGTCATACACACTGAAGATATATCAATGTGCAGTTTTCTGGGGACCAGCATCTTGTAGACTGAGCAGGGGATTGAACCATCAACCTTCCAGATAGTGGATGAATAAGTCTGCATGCTAAGCTATAGCCAACCAATGACTAGCTGCATGAAATTACTTTAAAGTTGATATCTACGTTCTTTTTTTTGTGTGTATGTGTGTGTGTGTGTGTGTGTGTGAGTGTGTGAGAGAGAGAGAGAGAAAAAAACCCCAAAATAAAATAATAAAATATCAACATACTCATCCATTAAAACAGTTATGGATTTAGCTACATGTGTAGAATGCATAAGCCTCGACAGAGAATCACAGTTAGGAAAATATACACAACGAAGAAAAAGTATTAAGCTGTGTTGCATATGGTTTCATAGTTAAGTAAGAAACTGAAAACATTTTTAAAAATTGACAAAGAAAAATACTGAAGTATGTACCATAGCAGGTAAAAAAAGGTGCTATTGTATAAAAAAAGATTTACAAATTTTCCTCAACATGGCTTTGAATGGTGTAACTCAAATCATCATGTCAGCCTTCAGTTAATCCATAAAGGAGACATGATGAAACTCGGTATTCCGAAGTAGGTAAGTAAGCATAGGACTGAAGTTTTAGATTAAAACAGCATGAAATTTGCACAGTGAAGTGTAAAAATCTTAAATCACAGCAGTATAAAATGATCTAAACAGGTTATTCATGAACGCAAATGACTAATGATGCTGAAACAGTACAGGAGGCCCTACAGTGACCATGTCCTATCAAGATGATTAGGACACAAGAGGGTTTGCTTTTCCTAAGTTTGGATAGCTGCTGTTGTTTTGTTTATTTTTTTCTGACTTATACCCAAGCCAGCAATTAATGAGAGTTAGAGACACTTAACTATGTTAGAGACAAAATATAAAGTTGTTTAAAAATCCTGTATTCGTTATTAGGTTCAACAGTTTTCCTACAATCAGATGAGTTATGTCAAACAGTCAGTATGTTGTGAATTCACATATAAAATAGCAAAATGCCCCTTTTAGTAAAGGTAGTGTGAGTATTTGTGACTTTTCATAGCATCTAAAATATATATAAAAAAGAGGAAATTATGAAAATTATGAAAATATTATTGCCTAAAAATGGGATTCATCAGCTCTATGGAGCTGTGAGACAGATGAAAAACCTTTTGACTCAACAAACTAAAGTATGTCATGACAATGTGATGTACGTGCAGTAGCAAAACATTTGATCAGCACTGAATGTTGAGCAAAGGTTGACCTGTCATTAACAGCACAGAACACATCTGTCCATATCTGCACAATAACAGGTCCAACATTCAAAAACTTTGCTGTTCAAAACCAATTAAAAACATTTGCTCAACAGTTTTGGTGCCACCTCTAAAAACAAGAACCAGGATAAAGAGAGAGCAAAGAGCAGCTGCAGACCAAGGACATTCATTTTTATTCAATCTGAAATCATGTGATAGTGATAGATGGAAAGCTGAGGCCCTCCCTGTAAGCAGAATACATGTAAAAATGCATGTTGTCTTTGTCTGCTTACATTTTACTCCAGCTACAGCTAAACATAATCGCATTTGTTTTATTTTATGTATAAATTAGATCTTAAACTACTGGAGGTCGCACACGTGATGATGCGTGCATTGTTTTAATTGTACTCGTGTGTGATGAGTGTCCAAAAAGAGAAGAGCTCTGTTTACAAGTTTGCTGAGTGACTTAATGTTACCTATAGATAAAAGCAAAGAAAACAATTTCCAAGAAAGCAAACAAAACCATTGAGACGCATTCAGGTACAGAAGGATCCATTAAAACTCTTTAGCTTACAAATTTAGCTCCAGCCTTATTAGAAAAGCAAATAACAGGACAAGCGGAGCAGCTGAAGAGTTCCCCACAATTACACTTTTCACATAAGGGAAAAGGATGTGGAAGTGAAGGAAAATCGGAGCTTCTGAGAACAGAATTATCTCTAAGATTCTTTGTATTCATTTCTATTTAATAAATTAACTGAATTTTTTCTCCGTTTTTATCTAAACATTATCATATGTGAGATGAACCTTTAAGCAGGTTTGCTTTCAAAGTTTGTTTAAACTTTTGTTTTCTTCTTTACCTGCTTGCATCGTACTCTTTTTAACTTTAAAGTTAAAAAGATACCATAAACAATCAACAGTAAACAAGCTGTAAGTCTGGACTGCTGGATTGAATGCAATACTGTTTAGTGCTGTGGAAAAACTAGTGTAGTGAATATGCTGGGAAAAGACAGTGGATTTAATCTGTTCATTTTCCACATTCCAGTTTTGCCTAAATGTAATTAGATTTCTTTTATTTATACATTTGAGTGCCCAACAGCTGAGGAGCTTTGTTTACAAGTTCATTGAATGTCATCTGTTGGGAAAAGCAAAGACAAAAATCTGCACATAACCATTCAGAAGTCTCTAAGTACACAAGACTCCATAAAAACTCTTTAGTTTGCAAATTTAGCTTCAGTCTCTTGAAAAATGAAAATAATAAGACAAGATGAGCACTTGAAGACAGTCACACAATTAGAATTTATGCAAAGGTGAAGTACACATGCAAGTGAAGAAAAATTACTTTGAAGATTGTTTGTATTTATGTTTATTCGTTTGTTTTAATAAGTTATGTTAAAATCTAAAATAATAAAGCACAGGCTTTGCAATTTGTCAGTTTGGTTACACGCTGCAAATTTAAATTATAATGTTGAATTACTGATGCACACCACTAAGTAAGACACATATGAGTTTAGCACTGCTCTGATCCTGTGGAAAGACTGTAGTGGAGTGGCATACTGGGAAAAGACAGTGGATTTGATGTGATGGTTTTCCAAAAGTGATCTCTAAATAATTTGAATCTAATTTGTTTTTTTTATTGCATTTTTTTAAAATCTAGAATTAATGAAAGTAGTAAACGAGAGGACTATTTCAATTCTATGCTTTTTTCTTAAATAAGTATCCTGACAATGTCATGTACACTATATGGTCAAAGTATTTAGCCGCATGTCTTAATCTTTTAATTCAGTTGTTTCCAGTATAATTTATCACATTCTTTGTGACTAGATTTGTTGAAACACAGTCAAAGCTTAGTTTCTGTTTTTTTTTTTACTCTTTTTTTCATGTGTCATAAATTGAGCTGACAGTTGTATTATACTGCTTTTAACATGCTTTTTTTAGTGGTTTTCTTTAATTGTAATCAGTGTATCTGTGTAACACAGCTTTTAGTCAAGGAAACACAAACCCTGAATCCTTCTTATTTTAATCTCCTGTCCAGTTTTTCCCCCTGTTTATGCACTGTTTAGTATCACAACTTAGAGCACATCTTTCTGGATCATTTAGTTCAAAGTATGGAGGGGGTATGGCTGGAAGAATCTAACCAGGTTAGTCATAAAATTAAACCTGCACATTAGTATCCTAAAACCTTGTAGGGAGGCTCTTGGGTGATCTGTGATGATCAGCTGATCCTGTTTATTTTTCTAGAGCTACACTGTACTTGAATTTTCATGTCAGGGAGACAGTACAAAAAAGACTAAATGCATCAAAACATCATCATCAAAACAGGAAAAACTGCATTTACACAAGAAAAATAAATGAGCTAAAAGAATGTATATACGTCATCATTCATGCACCCTGTTTATCACTGCTGCTGTGTTCAGACTACAACCAATAACTACACTGAATGACTACATGAAACTAAAACCAATGGTTCTAAACACAAAAAAGGTTGGTTACTCAGTTTTATTTTTTTGGTTTTCTCTCTCCTGTCCAAGCTCTACATTAAACTGAATTAAGGAAATGTAGAAGCTAAATTAGACAGAAAAATAAATATATGTCTTAGTTTGACAGACAGAATATTTAAGTTATTTGAAAAATCTTTTTTCTTTTTGACACTCAAAAAAGTTCATAACTCACCATAATCAGGTGGGCTTGAGGCAACCAGTGTCAAACCCTCAGTACATAAGAACTCACATTTATGCCCTGAGTAAATTACCTTGTTTACGAAGTAAAGTAGTGCTAAAAACATCCAAAGGAAGGAAACGTATGAAAAACAAGAAAAGAAAAGAAAAACAACAAGAACAAGAACAAACAGAGAGCAGCTGCAGGGCAGGGACATTTCCACATATGACGTTTGAGATTTTATGAGTGATAAATGGAAAATGGAAAGGCAGCATTTCGTGTGTGTGCGTTTGTGCGTGTGTGTGTGTGGCTGGAGGATCATTTTAAACCACACGTAGCCAAAGTAAATACACTTTTTAAAACGTACCCTTGTATTCTTTGAATCAGGTCAGCCTGAGAAGATTCTTTTTAAGAATCAGTTTTTGTATTTTACATTTTTTGTACTCTTTTGTTTAAATAAATTCATTGTGCAAGTATCTTCAAATTCTCTTGTTCCTGTATCATCATTATAATGTGTAAATTAGCTTTTGTGTCCCAGCAACTCAGTGTTCATACCTGTGAGAAGGTCTACAGGTATAAAGCTTTGGTAACTACACATCTGGTGACCCTAAAATTACTGTTTCTATACTATTTACATTACGACAAGCCACATGAGTGGACGTTTAGTGTAAATGGACATCTGCTCTGTCCTGTGGAGAGAGCATAGTGGAGCAAACGTGCTTGGGAAGACTGGGAATTTGATCAATTAATTTTCTAAAATTTACTTCCAATTAAAGGCAATCATAGTTGTTCCAGTTTATCTATAAATGTTATATTTTATTTTATATTTAATTTTTTGACTTTCGACAAATTAAAGAGTTTCCTGATAGTGTGATGAGAAGAAGTTTGTTTACAAGTTCACTGAACGACTGAATGTTACCTGTCAATAAAAGCAAAGAACTCTTTTTCCAAGTAAGCAGACAAAACCACTCAGAAGTCTCTAAGCACACAAGAGTCCATTAAAACTCGTTAGTTTACAAGCTTAGCTCTGACCTCTTGAAATGAAAATAACAGGAAAAGCGGAGCAAGTGAACATAATTGTACTTTCCACCAAAGTGACGAAGCTATAGAAGTGAAGGAAAATTGCCTTTTCTAAGTAAAATTATTTGTAAGATTATTTGTACTCAACTGTATGCATTTGTACTCGTTTATTTTAAAAAATACATTGTCCAGCATATACATTTTCTCTTGTTTTGATCTGTGACATGAACTTTTTATTAGAATCTCAAAACATTTTTAGGCTTTGCAAGTATAACTTTGTCCCATTGTCGTTTTCCTTCTTGTCTGCTTTCATCTTAATCCTGTCCGAGCTTCAAATTTAAAGTATAAAGTTTAATTTCTAACACATCCCATAAACAATATAGCAGCCAGTGTGGACTGTTGGATTAGGGTCAGCACTGTTGTTAACCAACTAAAAGAAATTATATGTTTTACTAATAGATTTTTATCTTAAACTAGAGGAAATAGTAAACATGGCCACCAAGATGTTTGCGCTATTTTAAATGCGCCATTTTGACTCTTTATCAATTAAAGTGTCCTGACAATGTGACGAATACCCAAGAAGCACATTTTGGACACTTTGTACAGTTTAACACAATATGCACTCGTGAGTAAAATCAAAGGAAATATGTGCCCACAACATCCACAAGTAGCTTCCTCTTAAAAGAACAATAAGAAAAACAAACAAAAAACAGGCAGCTCCAGATCAGAGGCATCCGCACATAGTATGTGGACACAGTTTAAGATTGTACAGGCTTGTTACAGAGAGAAAGAAAAAAGTTATTTAGTTTTGTCTGAGTCATCTCAGGCTGAGAAAAGATCATCTGTATACTTACAGAATCATTTCTGCATTTTCTTTCATAGTGTAGAAGTACGTGCAGTGCTTTTTATGTTCTTGTCTCATTGCTATGATCTGTAAGCTGAACTTTTGTAGGAACCTGTAAAGATTTTAATGAGTTTTTGGTGACACTGTTGATTTCTTCTTTGCTTGTGTGCACCTTAGACCCATCCAAGAATCAAATTCCAAATATATGTTAAATTGCTATTGCAGACCATCAACAGTATAGGTATGAGAGCAAACTGTGAAAAAAAAAAATAGATTTGATCCATTAACTTCCTTACAACTTAGACTAAATAAAATTATACTGATTTTAGTTATGCATTTTAGCTAAAATGACTAAAAGGAGTAATGATGATCTTGAAGATCAAATTCCCAGCCCCTTTTTCCTGAAGTAAGACCTTAAATCTTCCTGATATTGTCTGACTCACATCCTAATGGCAAATTAAGACAGCAGATTAAGAATACTGTACATGTCTGGACAATTCAAGTCACACTGCTCGTACTATGATCCTCATATGTTATAAAGATCCGATAAGTTGAAAAGAGTTGGGTTTTTTAAAAAATATATTTTAATTTATATTACTTACACCATTATTTCCTATGCTGACTCACTGCTTGTTTGCTCTAGGCTTAGTGAAACTGTGATGCAGTTTATCAGCTCAAGCTTTTTTTTTTAATGATTTTCAATCAAAATTATGTTGTTTTTATACACAAATAAATGTCTATTAGTGAGGTAATTGTAACATTCTGTGCAAAAAATCATTTAATCAAAAAAGCTTGGTGTAAAATGTGACAATATTTTTGTATTTCTTTCTCTTTCAAGCTGTAATGAGTGTATGCATACCTGGCTGTGAGAAGAACTACATCGTGTAGATTTAAGTTTTACTCTTCCCTGTGGACAACACAACCATGTTTTAATGTTTACTGCTGGTTTTGAACCGAGAATCCTTGTTGACCTCTGTGGTTATAAAACTCTTTCAAAGGTGACTGCATAAACTTCAAATAGCATGCTGTTTCAGAGCAAAAAAGGAAAAAAAACCAGTTTGTTTTTCAGATTTTCCTGTAAAAACGGCTGTCTTTAATGGGCAAATCTGTAAAGTGTACGCAGGAAGCTGGAGTTAGGTTCACATATAATTTGCTGCTATAACTACTCTTATTTGGTCTCCTGTTGACCACTTTTCTGTCTACCGTTTAGATACACGCAGTAATTGAATAATGCAATTTTCCCCTCAGTGGGTGAGTCTAAATTTAGTGAGAACCTTCATGAACTGCTTATCTAAACCTTCATTTCTGTTACTAGTTACTACTTGTGTTTACTAAATAAATTTATTAACAAAATTTATAAACTGATTTATGTGTGTGTGTTTTTGTGTGTGTGTGTGCCTGTATATGTATTTGCCACTATGCAATCGGTCATTCTCAAAGTTTATTAAAAATGTAAGTAATTTCAATAAAACTATTGTAAAACTGAAAAATATATTTTTGGTTTTAACTGCGACTTTACACAAGTGACCTTGAAGATGTTACATTTCATAGTCAGTCTAGGTGTATGTCTCAATATTCACCCCACAGTGTGTGCACAGTTACCCTTTTCTCTAAATCCTCTAAATTCCTTCAGTCTAACGGTGAGTCTTCTTCTAGATTGCAATTACAGTCTTCTACATAAAACACAAACCAATCTGTATTAACTCTAAATGTTTAGAATAAAGAAAACATTTAAATATACTGAAATCATTGTATTGCAGTAAGGTCTTGTGTTATTATCTGAGTGAAAAGGTCAAGTCCTCCTTAAAACAATACTTTTCTCAAAATTATTTTTCCCATATATTTACTTTGCTGCTTCTAGTAACATTAACCTGTACCTCTTATATGTTAACACGTTCCTCAAGAGGCTCAAGACAGGAACATTTTGAGAGGTAGCGATCAGTGAGCCTCGTGGTGCCTCATTCTTTAGCTCCATAGGATTTCAATGCACATAATTTTTAGGCTTTGATTGAACTTTAGTCGAGGCCTCATTTAAAGTTAGACTGTGAATTATTTCAAATTGAATGTTTCAGAGAATAATATTTTTATGTCGTTCAGACATATTATTTATAAAAATTTTACAAGAATTGATCCTAAATTTGTTTGGCTAAGGCCTGTGGCCTTTGTTTCCTGATATGACACTAATGGCTTTTAAAATCTTTCACATTGTTCCAGCTGAACTTATACCTCCAGAACAAATAATGCTGGTTACATCTGTGCGGTGGCAGGTAAGTGAATTTCCAATAAATCTTGAATGTATATTAACTGTCTCTGTTGTCTGCTCTTGGGCCTACTACTGAAAAAATAATGTGTCCCACAAAACAACATTTACAGTAATGGAGGACATAACCTGCTACAAGAGCAGAAATTATCCTGCCCAAACAAAACTTAAAATCAAAGATTAAGATTTGCTGCTAATAAATTCACCTTAAAGTTCTATATTTTCTTCTAGGTTTACCTTGACTAATTATACATTTTGATACGTGGTGCACACGTGGTAAAACCCATGAAAAGGCAAAGTTCAAAATGTCTTAAATGTTAAAAAATTGCAGCAATTTCTAGTTCTGTTTTTTTTTCTCTTCCCAAATATTTTTTAGAACCATTATAACTATAAGAAAAAGTCATATGTTGTTTTTATGCATTAGTCCTTTAAGTTTTGAGATAAAATGTACCCAGAAGAAAACTCAGTCAGGAGCCTCTAATTTTTGTTGCAAGTGTCAGTGAGGGAGTTTTAATGAAATATTCTGTGTGTTGCTGTAGCTACTGATAGTGTTTTTTGAGGCAAATATAATTTTGTAGTCTCTGAAGGAAAAGGCCTCATGTGGACTCAGTATATAAGTAAACTCACATTCAAAATGTTAAATACATCAGACAACACATGAATTACAATACAATGGATCTGAAACAGTTGATGAAAGGACTGTAGTTTCTGGATGAGTTGTTATTAATAGAAAGATTAAACAATAAAACAGCAGCTACATATTTTGCCATGTTTGTCTGCATCTGTGCTTTCTTGTTTGTAAGAAGAGAAGTTATAGTTATGAGAAAATACAAGCATACATTTTAAAAAGCGTATTTATTTGGCTACATGTGGTTTAAAATGATCCACCCCCACCTTCAGCCACAAACACACACACACATACACACACACACACGCACACACACTGCTTAATCTTTTTTCTTATCCTTACCTCAAACACTTTTATTTAACTTTTAATTTCATAAAAATTAAATCTTTGAATTTTTCAAAGCTGTAAGCTATAAGGGATCACCACTTTCACAAAATGGTTTAACATCTGCATTATTGTAAAACTCTCTGATTAGTGTTTCTCTTCACACTCACATGCTGCTTCTTTAAGTTGCATCAGACCTAAATTGCTTTTTCCACAAATTCCAAAATAATGTTATTTGGTAGTTAGAACACGGTTAAATTTTATTTATTTATTTTTTATATGATAATCACTAAAAAAATAATTTAAATAATAATTTCATCGCCCCTTGTTACAAAACCAAATAAATACTGACTGAAATAATATGACAGTGTGATTTAATTAAAATAAGATATTTAATTATTTATGATTAAAAGCAAATGATAATATTTAGTTCTTTTTTAAACATGGTTATTTGTGCATACCTGTGTTCATGAATGAATGATAATGTTAAAAGTCCGCTTGTTCACTGTTACTGTTTTAGACTACGTTACATGTTGGGAAAAAATAAACAAGATAGTACTTCAGCAGATTTATTAATAAATGTGTGTGTGTGTGTGTGTGTGTGTGTGTGTGTGTGTGTGTGTGTGTGTGTGTGTGCGTGCAGTGAGAGGGATGATGACGAGAGATCAAGTAGAAGAGAGAGTGTGAGAGTGAGTCAGTAACTGTACAAAAGCATCAGTACGAGTGAGAATTTACTTGTGAAATTGTGTATTCCTGACATATGCAAACATGTGTGTGTGTGTGTGTGTGTGTGTGTGTGTGTGTGTGTGTGTGTGTGTTTACCGTCATCCATTAACTGTGAAGACAAAGTGAGGAACAGTTTGTTATCACGTCTGATTCAACTTGTTCGTGAACATCTCCTGTTTTGGAAAAAAGAAAAAAGAGAAAAGAAAAATTTATTTAAATTAAGTTGAGGTATGAGACTAAGCTATAGTTTGACTTTATAGTTTGAACTGACTAAATTAAAAAGTAAAGTGAAGTTACTCTATTAAAAGTTGTTTTGTCTCATCGACAGTTCAGTCCTCAAAGTAACAGCTGCAAAACAGGAAAACCATTAATAGCTCCTGTCTGTACATGTGCATGTGTGCATGTGCATGTGCATGTATGCCCATTGATGGGACAGCATCAGTGAAATATTTCAAGGAATAATTTAACCCGCTGACGTAAGTGTTTGCATGGGTTAGAGGAAGAAAGGCTCGGATGTGAAATTTTGTCTATTTATATTTGTGCATTTGCGTGCGTCTGTGTGAGAATTAAATGGATTGTATGCTGTGATGCTTTATTCATCTCTGTCTATGAAGCCACAGAGACACCCTCAGAGTGCTGTTGACGTCCGGACATGCACTGGTGTGTGTGTGTGTTTTTTGTCTGAGTGCGTGTGTTCCTCCCTCCTTCCTACTTTGCTGAATCACTTTTCATGACCACCTATTTGGACAAGCAATTTTTTTTGACTCACTTGACAAAAAAAGCAGATCTGTGTTGGTTAGGTGAGGCTAGACAACAGATAAAAGCCTCAGATTCAAAGTCAAATACATTGTCAGTAAAAGTGTCGCTCAGTGCTCCCCTAACCAGACAGAAGGGTGGAACAAGGTGGTGGAAAGGCGGCTACAGGACATGCAGGCGAGGTGATCTAAACTGTGCCTTTTTGTCCTTTACTATTACATGGATAAATGTCTACACAGAGCCACACGTCTTTTTAAAAATATGCCAACTTTATACCAAACAACCTTAAATTTAATAGACATTACTGTCAAATTAATAGTTTTATCATGGTTCTCAAAGGTAACAAAGGCTCAAATTGCCCTTCTTTTATCAAAATAATCAGCTGTAAAAAAAACAACAAGAGTATTTTCCACATTTTTTAGATGAGCCTAATCCAAAAAAGGAGTTGTTTTTATTTTCCAGAAAAGGGTGTTTTTCTTTTGCTTGTTAGCTGTAAGAAAGCAAATGCTGACCAAGAGTCTGTGCCATGATGATCAAGGATTTGAGCAAGAGAGCTGCTTCATATGAGGAGCATGTTATTTATGTACTCTAACTGGGACATACATTAACATAGACTAATCAAACACATATCTTGGGTACCTCTTATGCTTACTGAAACAAGTACCTGGCATAACTTTACATGATCATGTGAGGTGTTTGCATACGCAGGTATCGTACATGTGTGAGAAGGGGCTTGAAGGTTATAGCCTAAACTAAAGACACAATATTACAGCCAAGGTCTTGATTCACACTCAATCATCCAGGTAAGGAAATCACAGAAAATTGATTCTGCTCATCTGGACGCCGCAGTTTCAGTGGCGAAACCATTTCGTCACTCATCCAAGAGGCTTCTTCAGTCGCAGCTGACTGCAGCTTTCTCCAGCCTTATAAAAAAAAGTATATTGGCATAATGACCAAAACGAACACCATTGCCTACTAATGGGCTGTGAGTTCTGTTTCATGATCATTAATATACAAAATGTCATGAAGGGAATGGGTGTGCAGCATTGTAAGATGCTAAAACATGAAAAGAGAACAACCATTCCTGAAAGAGTTCAGTTGAGTTCACCATCTTACAATGCTGGAACTACAGCCATTCCCCAACTCTGTGAATGGCACTCATGGCCATTGATCAGTGGTCATGATGTTTTGGACATCATGACAGTTTCAGTTTCACTGAGCTCACGGCCCATTGTTAGTCAGTCTGCTAGTTTCAGTCATTTTGCAAATATACTGTTGGTCAGGTTGGGAAAACCTGCAGTCAGCTGAGACTGAAGAGGTCACTTGGCAAAACGTTTCTGCAACTGAAAATGCTGCGTCCGCGTGAAGAGAATCAACTTCCTGGGATTACATTTAATCCTTAAACTATCCTGATCAGGGAATACTGTGGATTTAAAATTTGTGCAACACTCTAAACAGGAAATCAAAACACAGGAAATAGTCCCACTATTAGTCCCTTAATAGTTCCACCTGTGAGTCAGATGACAGGAGATTTACACACCTCAGCTGAAGAAGATAGTATCGATACCCACACATAGCCCGGGAAAATAACCTGAGAACTCTCACAATGTCATATAACTCTATGAAACAATACTTGAAAAGTGAATCAGCATGAAGCGCATTTACAGTAATTAGAAATTGTGTTAAAGAGATAAAAACATGACAGCGTGTTTGGACTTCTCATTTCAACTCATATTAAACCATATAACAAATGAAATCTTACTACTCCAGACTCAATACATAATGAAAAAGCTTATGAAAAGGGGAGGAAAAGTCTCAGTAGAGTTGCAAAATAATGATAATGTAACATTTGTAAGTGTAAAAGCTTGTCTTGTCTTTCAAGGCTCAAGTGGCATAACCATGTAAACGTGTGGATGACATCAGTAGGGAAGCTGAAACAGCTGGATGGTTGCCATAGCATCCAAAGTACTGCATACGATTGACAAATTTAGAAAACCAAACACTTTGTGGATTTACAGATTACAGTCCCAGAATTTCATCCCCATCCTCACTTAAGACAAAATAGCAACCTGTGGCACAAAAAGATGAGGCCAACAGAAAAGCGCCAAAATCTGCAGTTGTTTGAGTCTTCACTTGAAGCTGCCTTCCTATTCAAGTCAGCCCTCACAGACTCCCATGGGAAAAAAAGTCTGTTTATAGCATAGTAGCACAGACACAATTAGGACTCAAATTTATGGGTGTACCTCCTTTAATTGATAAGTTGCTAACACACAGCTGTAGGTCCATGGGTCATTGAACTGGACCTCTGTGATGATTGTGATGGGACCCTTTAGAGGATTTTTAATGGAAACTTTCTTAAAAAAAAATAAAATGGCTTGCTGAGTAGTAAAGCCTGTACAAGAAGTTTATGCTTCACTTTTATTGAATGAAACACTTGCATTTTGCTACATTGTTACTTCGCACTAATTGGCAGACTTGGGTGCCTCTGCATTAAACTCATATTTTCAATGAATGTATTGCTATTGAACCTTGCTGATCTCACTCCAACCAGTGTTTCAGAAGGGTAAGTTCTGGCTACAATAAAACAAAGTCTTAAAACTGTAGGGTCCAAAAACCAATGGGTGATGGCACAGTACTATCTCCATCTTTTACAGTGGGGCAAAAAACTATTTAGTCAGCCACCGATTGTGCAAGTTCCCCCACTTAAAATGATGACAGAGGTCAGTAATTTGCACCAGAGGTACACTTCAACTGTGAGAGACAGAATGTGAAAAAAAAATCCATGAATCCACATGGTAGGATTTGTAAAGAATTTATTCGTAAATTAGGGTGGAAAATAAGTATTTGGTCACCTCAAACAAGGAAAATCTCTGGCTCTCACAGACCTGTAACATCTTCTGTAAGAAGCTTTTCTGTCCCCCACTCGTTACCTGTATGAATGGCACCTGTTTGAACTCATCATCTGTATAAAAGACACCTGTCCACAGCCTCAAACAGTCAGACTCCAAACTCCGCCATGGCCAAGACCAAAGAGCTTTCGAAGGACACCAGGAAAAGTATTGTAGACCTGCACCAGACTGGGAAGAGTGAATCTACAATAGGCAAGCAGCTTGGTGTGAAAAAATCAACTGTGGGAGCAATCATCAGAAAATGGAAGACATACAAGACCACTGATAATCTCCCTCGATCTGGGGCTCCACGCAAGATCTCATCCCGTGGGGTCAAAATGATCATGAGAACGGTGAGCAAAGATCCCAGAACCACACGGGGGGACCTGGTGAATGACCTGCAGAGAGCTGGGACCAAAGTAACAAAGGTCACCATCAGTAACACACTACAACGGCAGGGAATCAAATCCCGCAGTGCCAGACGTGTTCCGCTGCTGAAGCCAGTGCATGTCCAGGCCCGTCTGAAGTTTGCCAGAGAGCACATGGATGATACAGCAGAGGATTGGGAGAATGTCATGTGGTCAGATGAAACCAAAGTAGAACTTTTTGGTATAAACTCAACTCGTCGTGTTTGGAGGAAGAAGAATACTGAGTTGCATCCCAAGAACACCATACCTACTGTGAAGCATGGGGGTGGAAACATCATGCTATGGGGCTGTTTTTCTGCCAAGGGGACAGGACGACTGATCCGTGTTAAGGACAGAATGAATGGGGCCATGTATCGTGAGATTTTGAGCCAAAACCTCCTTCCATCAGTGAGAACTTTGAAGATGAAACGAGGCTGGGTCTTCCAACATGACAATGATCCAAAACACACCGCCCGGGCAACAAAGGAGTGGCTCCGTAAGAAGCATTTGAAAGTCCTGGAGTGGCCTAGCCAGTCTCCAGACCTCAACCCCATAGAAAATCTGTGGCGGGAGTTGAAAGTCCGTGTTGCTCGGCGACAGCCCCAAAACATCACTGCTCTCGAGAAGATCTGCATGGAGGAATGGGCCAAAATACCAGCTACTGTGTGTGCAAACCTGGTAAAGACCTATAGTAAACGTTTGACCTCTGTTATTGCCAACAAAGGTTATGTTACAAAGTATTGAGTTGTATTTTTGTTATTGACCAAATACTTATTTTCCACCCTGATTTACGAATAAATTCTTTACAAATCCTACCATGTGGATTCATGGATTTTTTTTTCACATTCTGTCTCTCACAGTTGAAGTGTACCTCTGGTGCAAATTACTGACCTCTGTCATCATTTTAAGTGGGGGAACTTGCACAATCGGTGGCTGACTAAATACTTTTTTGCCCCACTGTATATACAGTTTCTAAAAGTCACAACAATATTAATAGGCAAGTGCAGACTTCGGGAGATGCACACAGTGGAACGATATCCTTAAGGGATGTTACTTAATCTGTAAAATAGCTAATAATAATAATTAATAATAAAACAGAATCAGTGTCATCAGCTCACAAAGAGATAAAATATCACAGAATAACTGAATATTTATAGAGATATAAAAATGTATTATATTTATTATGAATAGCTCTTGGGGTTTTTGTACATTTTGAACATATTCTAACAAATCTACCAATAACTCAAAATCAGAGTATCGTCAGCCATACAAATAAAGAACAGTCATGGTTAAAAAAAAAAAACTGCTGGCAGGGTGTGAGAAATGAACAGTCGTCTCTTGCAACACACTTTGAAGCCCATTATCTTTTTATGATATGTAAGAAGAAAGAGAAAATATTTTAACAACAATATATTAATTGCCTGACAGACAGAAGTGATCACAAGGCCAGTTAAGTGACACATCAGTTAAATATGAATGTTTTTTATTGTGATTTTTTTTGTTGTTGAGGAGACTCGATATAAAAAACAGTTAACTTATAGCTAATATCTGATAGTTGTAACTATTTATATTCTATAAATGGTTTGTATATGGTAATGGTAGTTCACATTGATCATTGAGGTGTCTTAGAAACCAATCTGCACAGTTTAGATGGAAGTTATAACATGACACGTTCACATTAAAGGTGATAATTAAAGATATGAATTATAGGTATTTTGGTCTCCCTAATAAGGATGGTTTACCTGAAAACAGCTAAGTAGAAATGTTAGGGCAAGTCTCCAAACTTGTTTGCAAGACACTGCATATAATTTCATGCAGCTTTCATTCATGCAACTGTTCTTAATAGTTCATGCTGTATACCCTCTTGGTCCCAAGCATGACCATATGTAATTAGAACAGTCACAGCGATCAATAATCAGGCTATCAAAGGCCTGGCCAAGGTAGAATTTAGATTTCATCACTGCACATACACTCACTAGCCACTTTGTTAGGTAAGTATGTTCACCTGTACATTAAGTCGATTATCTAATCAGCCAAATAAATGGCATCAAAATGGGGAACAAAGGTAATTTAAGTGACTTTGAAAATGAAATGGCATGGTTGCTCGTGCCAGATGGACTCTCAATCTCAATATTTCAGACTGACAAACAGAAAATGCCTTGTTGATGTCAGAGATTGGAGGAGAGTGGCCAGAGTGTTTCAAACTGACAGTAACTAAATTGATCACTCGTGATGATCAACGTATGCAGAGGAGGATCTCTGAGCATGCAATGTTTCAAACCGCAAAGCAGCTTGACTACAGTAGCAGAAGCAGAAAACCCCAACAAGTG
>NW_024582506.1:226316-253816 GCF_018398535.1 Haplochromis burtoni | reverse complement strand
ATTTCAGACTGTTACATGAGTTAATGCCTATCAAGGGACGGGTGTTGGAAATTAACATCATCCATACACATGGTCGGTACACTGGCCATAACCTCTGCAACCGCCAGTGTTAATCTGTATTTAAAGCTTGCAAATTGTATGATGATTTGAGCTTTCTGACTCACCATGTCACATAATTGAAATAATAATTAGTATTTTATAAAAAATAAAATAAATAAATAAATTGTAAAAGATGATTGTTGCGATTAACATTATGGTATTTATTAAAACTGAGAAAAAAAAAGAAGATTGCAGAATTGTCACAGAACCAGCACCTCATCTCACATTTTTAATAGATTAATGTCTGTTTTTGAATAGTTGGATACAACCAGAAAGAATTGAATATTTTCATTTGTTTGGCAAAATTATTATTTTTAGATTAAAAAAGGCAAGACCAAGAACATTTTTATTCAGATTTTTTCTAGTTCTGTACTGTTGGTTTCATACTATATATACATTTCATCCTTCTCAGAACACAATCTGGTCCACAGACCCAGAGTTCTAAGGCTTGTTGTTGCCCCATGTCTATGGGGAAACATAAGTTGGATAAAAATCAAAGATGCATTGGTACAAGCTGATACTGTAGGAGCTCCAAAAATATGGTGGAGTTATATTGGAAGATTTCCTTGGTGTCCCTTGGTGGGAGGATAGTTTGAGTTTCCTCTATGTTGAGAACCTTTCTGCATCATCAGCAGGTATCTCAGGTTCACTAGCTTTCCCCCCCCTCTTCATGGCTGTTGTATTTGTCCTGGGAGCCTGGTTGCCTTGAAGGTGAAAATGGATGGCTACACAAGGAGGTACCCGGTTCTTGTTGGCTATAGCTTTCTGGAAGCCCACCTATTTGGTGATTTCTGTTGGAACCTTGTCATGTCCCCTCTCCCGGTGCTTTTGGACATCCTCCCAAGATGTGGCTCAGTGTGCACAGTACTGCGCCACATTGCAGGCATGATGAGCTTTCCTCCTTCCCCCAGATCTTTAAATTGCTTGGAGTTGGTAGATCAGTCATGGTGCATGGTAAGAAGTTCTTTCCAGGACATTAGTCCAGCAAGTGCTTGGTCCCACTGCATCCAAAAGCCTGGGGATGCAAGCCCCATCGCCTTCACCCGGCAGTCATCTTCTGCTGCCTCTGCACCCAAGCAACCTTCACAGACCACACTGATGATTTCTTGGGGCTTCCAGTATGCTTCTGGCTCCAATACTGCTTCTTGTGACTTCCACTTCCTGCTGCATCCAATAGATTTGTTGGCCTGTTGGACATTCTCGTCTTTTGATGGGAGGAGTGTACCCACTGCTCTTGCCTTGGTGGCTTTGAATTCTTCCACCAGTGATGAAACTGGTAATGGCTTTTAAGTGCTTTACAGGTTTACCAAGCTAAAGGGAGTGAGAATGCCCAACCATTTTCTCAGAAATTTGCTGCACAGCCTTTCCTTTGCTTCCAATTGTGGCATGGGGAAGGCATACAGTAGGAATAGCCATTGTAGTCTGGGTATGATGTCATACTGAAAGCACCAAACCTTGAACTGTCAAGCAGCAGGCTGTTGTTAATTGATTTGAGCGAAGTACTTAACTGAGATTTGGCATCCCTGGGATTGCCGGTGTCCTTCAGGGAGCTATCATAATTCTTCCCAAGACATTGGATCCCTTGCTCTTGAGTTGTTAGAATCTCTGAAGGTTACTGAAAGTGTTTCTTGCCCATTTTCCATTAAGGATGCTTCTGGATTTCTCCAGTTTAAATTCCACACATGTCCATGTTGCCATCTTCTCCAGTGCACTCAGGATCCACTGTGTTGCCCTGGAATGATGAAGTCATCACAGTTAGATTGTCTAAGAACACTTGACAGGCAGGATGTCTTGTGCTGTCCTCTGATTTAGGAACTCTTTACCTTATCCACCTGCCTCTAGCAGTAGAGTCATTGCAAACAGGACAACAGAAATTGTACATCCTGCTATGATGCCCTTCTCCAGCCTATGTCACTTAAAGGTAAAGTTTTCCACAGCGAACCTCATCTTCAATCTATTCATGTATAACATTACAAGCTGCACTATCTCTGGTGGTATTAGATAGTTCTCTAATGCAGGTTGAACGAGCTGTTGGATTACATTCAGGTAATGCTTTCACTGGATCCAGCCATACATTAGAGAGTTTGGTGTTGTTACTCTTTGCTTTCTTATTAATCTAGCCAATCACTGATGTATGCTCCATACAACTAGAATACCCTAACTCCTGCTTTCTGGGCACTAAGATCAATGTATTCATTATTGAACAAATAAGATGTCAGTCTTTTAGCAACAGTGGACCAGAATATTTCCCCCTCACCATCCAGTAGTGAATTCTCTTGAAACGCTTCAATCCCAACTGACATCTTCCCTTTAGGTACAAAGCAGCCCTCAGCAAGTGTCCAGAGGTTGAGCTCTTTCCTCTTTTTCCAGAGTGTGTGTAAGGGTTTGTATAAACTTTTCAGCTGAGGATAGTTCTTGTAGATCTTATATGAGGTCCCTGATGGTCCAGGGGTGAACCCTGCTTGGGTTTTTTTCACAACTGGTCTCACTTTGTCCATAGTAAATCCTGCTATGTTAAACTGGATGTGTGGCTTTAGCCTTGGTAATTGGTAAGGCTATTCCACCAGTGGAATGTTTCTGAAGAGATCACCATGTGCTACCACTACACTCTCTCCATTCACATTCCTTGTTTGAGCAACATGAGTTGCCAGAGGGCCAGAGCACTGTGGTGTGCCTCCTGGCTCAGGTCCTCCACTGACTGACAAGCATAACTCATATACTCAGAGATTGCCCTCTGGGTCCTTTGCATTGCTGCAGTTGGTGAAGTCTGATGCTTAAATATTCTGCCATAGCTGGAGCAACTTCGTTTTACCTCACGTACCTCTTTTGCCCAGTTTAGTTTTGTAGTTCTTACGCTGCTTTCCGGGTTTTTGGCTACATGGTCTGTCCATTCTGGCAGAGTAATACCCCCAATCTGCCTAGCCTTATTCTCTTTCTTTAGTACTTGTAGTTTACTCATGTAGAGTGCTAACTCTAACACTATTGCCTGCTGCCTTTCTGAGCTGTTTTCTGTTTTTTCACAGATGTCTGTGGGTCTTCCCCCACTGCCAGTGGGCCTTTCCCCGTGGTTACAAGAATGCAAGTGAGATAAACATTGACAATGCATTGCTACAAGCTGACGTCTTTGTAGCTACAAAATATGGTGGAGCTAGACCATAGCAAGATTTCCTTGATGTCACTTGGTGGGAGGATTGTTGGAGCTTCCTGTATGCTGAGGACCCTTCTGCATCATCAGCAGGTATCTCAGGTTCATAGCATTTCGCTCCTTAACCTGTACTCTTCAAAAGGCGGTTAGGCTATTTCCCTAAATGACTTTCTTTAAGTGCTTCAGTTGCAAGGAGAGCTTTTGCAGAAAGTATGGATGTTGCATAGGACCTCAGCAGCCCATTTCAATGGGAAAAATGTTTGCATGGCACCCTTTGATGACAGCTTCACCTATCAAGTCCAGGTACTTTGCTTTGTTTTGCTGGTTTAAAATTGCTAGCCTATCCTCCCATGGTATTGTAAGTTGAGCTAATAAGATACACCTACGAAAAAAAGAAAAAAAATTAAATAGAAATATACATATGCAAGAAATTTGTGAGATTCACATACAATCTCTCTCATAGTACAAACTTGCTAAACAAAGGCTACGTCCACACTGCAGGTCTTAATGCTCAATTCCGATTTTTTGATCAACTCCGATTTTTTTTGTCTGGTTGTTCACGCTACAAATAAAATGTGACAGCAAACGCGCTCTAGTGTGAACGGTTCATGGCCCTTAAAGCGGGCCGCATGCGCAAAAGAAGACGTCACACACAACACACTCTGTTTACGGAAGTAAAAATGGCAGCTACAGAGCTAGTAGGTGTTGTTGCAGCAGTCTATCAGTGTCTGCACAGTCGTAACCGACAGAATTTTGACAAATTAATTAGAGAAAGAAGGACACAGAGAACAAAGAGAGCCTGTGCTTTAACAATTGCCGCCATGCTTTCTCGTTTGTCTTCTCTGGCGCTGATAATTGGCATCTGTCTTGTGTCAATGACGTAAAAGATGGATTTAATGCGACATGACCATTCAAACAGCAGTTGCTTTCTAAAACATCAGATATCTATCGGATTTGGTACGATATACGAAAGTGACCTAGGTCGGATTTGAAAATATCGGATTTGTGTTGTTCAAACTGTCATACCATGATCAGATATGGGTCACATAGGGTCAAAAAAGTCAGATTTGATGCGCTTTCGCCGTGCAGTGTGAACGTAGCCTAATACTCATTTAAAATATTTAGACTTTAATCACCTCTTGTGTCACCTTTTTGGGTTTTTTGTTTTTATTTGAAATTTAGCAAGAGCGATAAAAACAAAATGCAGATTTCTGATTGTGTATATACATAGGATGAGATCATATTACAATCCAGTCTTGTTCAAAATATGAATCCTTTGTAGTGAATACACACAGAGCAAACTGGAGTAACCAGCCCTTCAAGCCAATGTTTTGGTCAGTTAAATGTTTTGCTGTTTTTCTATGATGTCATCAAACCATGATGCTAAGGCAATTTCAACTTTCCATGGATTTAGTAGCAAAAAGAGAGAGAGAGAGAGAGAGAGAGAGAGAGTGGGTCTTACTTTTCTTAAAGCTCTTTAAGAAAATATAGCATCATCAATGCACATATAAACTGACATATAACTGACATAGAAAATTAGTTTATATGTCAGACAGTGCAAAACTAAAATGCATTCAGTTTACAGTTATGCATGCTAGATAGTGTAGTGGTAAGACTACACATCTTTGGAGCAGGAGTCGCAAGTTTGATTCCCACCCAGTACCCAGTAAGGGTCCTGGCTAGACCCCTCATGCTAACCAGAAAGCCCTGGAATGGCACAGCTACATCTGTAGCCTGTCTGCAGCATGGACACAAGAGCATTTCACTACACATTGTACTCTGCATGATACTATACGTGACAAATGATAAAGCTTGTTTGTTTTGCTAAAAACAAATATCTAAAGTGTGCTAAAAGCGTTCATTCAGTGTCTGGTTAAATGACACATTTCAGTCTACTATTTGAAGACCATGGTTTATTTCTAGTCTCTGAATTGTAGAGTACAAAACCAAAGACCTCTGGCATAGACACTTCAATACAGAAAACAAGTTAACTTCCAACTGGAAGTCAACCTCAAAAAGTTATCCAACCAGAAAACAGGAGATAGATATTTTTCACCTGATTTTGTTTCAGTTTAGGAACAAAAGCAACTTAACAAATTGTTTAGCTTCAAAACAGGATTAAAAGGATTAAAATAATGGATCTTTCTTATGAAAGTATTGTCAAGGTATAAAAGTTACTGAACAAAGGAAGGCCAGAGCAAGTGTAAAAGTCCAATGAGATGGACATCTGAGGTTTTTTCATAATGATGATCGCTAAGCATATCATTTTAAAAAGAGTAACACATCTTTAAACACTGGCCTGATTTCATGATAACATATTCACAAACAGGACTGACGTGCTCACAGTGTGTAATATCTCCATCATTGAGGTAAACCTGTGTAATTCAAATATTGAGAATTTTCCTAACGCTGTTCCATCTGTCACCACAGTTCAGTTATGCACTGTCTTAAATATTGTAACATACAGCTTGTGGCCAGTTTTTTAAACATGCCTCGATGTTCAGATGCCTGTAATTTGTTTTTACTGATACAGAAGTCTTTCAGGACAAAGGTCATATACATCAAACACACATACAACAAGTTTCTAATCACATATAAATGGAAAGGCAAAATGATCGTGTTTCACTAGATTACCACGTTTAAACTTGGCAGTCAACAATGCCCCACTGCTAACTGAACAATGAGCTCTGTAAAATAGGTTATGGCATTGGATTGCTTTAGGTTGTACAGTTGTACCTGGTAAAAATTAGCCCTGAATATAATTTTAATGTTTTCAAAAAAAGAGGGTGTGATTTGTCAATGTAGTCCATTCCCTAATATCTCTCCTGTTTCTAGTGTCTGTTTGTTACTTTGTTTGAGACACGTATCTGGTGATGATACAAAAATGTTTGATTTTGATTAACAGGATGACAGCGTTGACCTTACAACTAAAAACATGTTCTTTTTTTGTTGTTTGTTTTTTGTTTTTAGGGGGAGTATGTATGTACCTTAATCCAAGAAGCCAAGGCTGGATCAGGAACAATTAGCTGCACGGGGTGAGGAGATGAAGGACACGGGTGTGAAGGAGACGAGAGAGACAAAGTAGCAGGTATTCAGGGTGGAGAAATGGAAGAGCAGAAAGCGAAGGGGTGGAAGGTAAAAAAAAGAAAAAAAGAAGAGAAGAGAAGAACTCATCTGCTGGGTTTCAGTCAGTCAGGATTTCCCCTCTGTCAATCCTCACTTCAGGCCCCTGAGAGAGATGGAGTGAATGAGAGAGAAGGATAAAGAGAGGGAGAGACAGAGACAGATGAGAGGGAAGGGGGAGAGAGGGGAATCACAAGTGAGATGGAAACTTGGAAACAGGAGCAGAAGAGATGAGGGATACAGGCAAAAACTTGAAAACATGGAGAAAAAAAGGAAAAGAAAGGAAAGCAGTATGAAACTGTAAATCAGATCAAAGTAGAAAGGATGGTGATAAGGGACGGGATGGACTAGATGACAGTTACAGGTAGCATCGGTGTAGCTACCAGATGAGATGATATGTCTTTTTCTAATGTCCCTAAACCCTCAAACCTTTTATATGTCATTCATGGTCAGCAGTGTAATCACATGCAATCACCGGCACTGGTCTTCCACACCTGTCCTGTATTCTGATTACCTGCACATATGGGAATTGACCGATAATGATGAGATATAGGTTATCCAGAGCAACTTATCTAATCCAAAACTGACACTTCTTACACCACATAAAAGCTGCCATTTTTATTTTGAATCATTTTGTAATTTACTTTGCTTTTAATTTGACATAATCTAATTAATTCCTACCTCTGCAACTTCGCATAATACGGAATAAGGAACTAAAGCAATATGAAGGTTTGTAGAGCCAAATAGGACTGTAACATATTTTTTGTTTTGCCTACCAAAATATGGTATTTTTCATAAGCATATGCACTTTTTTAAGGCACTACTATAACTAGAAGGAGTAGCTATAGTGAGCTCTTAAATAATGCACTGCAGGAGGCAAGCTGGATACCTCTACCTCCTCAGAAAAGTGACCAGCTTTGCTGTGCTCTGCTGTGCTGTGATAATGTACTGCTGTAAGATACATGGAATCATAAAATATGTGAATTTATATATAGTGGTGAAAATGAACACATACATGATTGTGATTAAGAGGTTCCTCTACACTGCCCATCTTTAGCAATATTTACTTGTTCTAAATTTGGCTAAAGTCCACTTCAAGGTTGCCTCCTTACGCATCTCTGAAATTCCTCTGTAGAGCCAGAGGCTGAAGGTATTGTTTCCTATGCCTTTAGAATATTATCCTGAACTCTCTTTCTGACCACTTTCATGAGGGCATTTGCAGTTTCGTTGTGGACTTCAAAAATACACAGAGAGGAACTGTCAATTTCTGTGTCCGACAATTAGCTCTGAGGTTAAGGTCTGTCCTTTGACTGGGCCATTGCAGCATTTTATACTCTTTTTCTCAGCTATTCTGTTGTACCTGATGTGCTTGGAATCATTGTCCTGTTGCATGGCCCAGTTTTGGTTAAACTTTAGCTATCGGACAGATGGCCTCACTCCAAGCCCAAACCATTCATCCTGCATGACAGTTGATCTGAGGTGTTTGTGTTGATTTGGTTTTAATTGGGTACTATGGCCAAACAGCTCCACTTAGTCTCTTCTGTCTTAGGGACATTGTTCTAGTCTTGTGGTTTATTTAGATTCTGCTTTGCAAACCTAAGCCACTTTTTTAAAGAGAAAAGATCCAAACAAGGCATACTTGTTCATTTTTTTTAGTATACCATCATGACTTTATCATTTAAAATGCTAACTGAGATGTTGCTCTTGCTTTTTTGTAGTCTCTCTGAGCATTTCACAGTCTGACCTTGGGACCTTGAATTTGTTGGGATGTACACTCTTGGCAAGATTGGCAACTGTCTGAATGTTTCCTACTTGTGAATAATCTTTTTCACTGCAGAATGATGGACATCAGATCATTTGAAAATGACCAGATAAATCCTCCCAGATTGAGAGGAAGCAACAATTGCTCCTCTAATATCCTTCATTGCTGATGTATTTCCAGTCTTTCTAAGATCACTACAAGCTTCTCCTTACTGTCTTAATTCCGATGGTAGTGGTAAGGATGCACCTTTTCTCTTAATTTTTTTTGTCAATTACATGAAATAATGTGGTATGTCATGTGTTGGTCAACTCAGATGAGACAGTTTGTCGATGCAGTGGCTGCCGCTCAGCAGATCATCTACAAATCAGAAGGCTGGTTGTTGGTGGCTGCACCACTCTGTATGCCAAAGTATCCTTGGGCAAGATACTAAACCCTGAGTTGCTCCCTAATGCGTTCATCGGAGTGTGAATGTGTGTTAAGGTTAGAAAGCTCTTGTAGAAAAACAGTGTTTTTATGAATGTGTGTGTGAACGGGTGAATGAGACATGTTGTATAAAGTACTTTGAGTGCTCAAGTGGAGTAGAAGAGCGCTATTTAAGAACCAGTTTAATTGCCTAAATTTAAGGACCAGAAGTTTTTTTTTATTATTATTATTATGTCCAGATATGTGAGTACGTACTTGACTGTATTTACTTAAATAGCACGGAGGTACAAATTTGAGGTTTGTGTATGATCTTTCCATGCTGACACACATTTATACATTACTACGGATAGATACTTAATCTGTACATAATGGTAACATTTTAATTGAGACACGCACATTAACCCAGTGTGCAGCCACATACAACTAATGTAGTAATGTGCAGGTTGAACACTTCCACATATTTAGGGTTCTGCTACAACAGCCATTTAATGTCTATAATTTAATGAGAACCAGAATACAACTACTTAAACTTTTTAACTAAATATAGGCTGGTGTTTGTAAGAAACTGAGAAGACTTTTAACCTGAAGATTTCCAAATCAATGCATACACTCAATCTGCAATTATAATCTGAAGAATTCATTTCATATTCAAGATAATCCATTGTAGCCATACTCCAGTGTCTGTTCACAGGCTGAAATAATTATCATACAAGTAATGTGATTAACAGCAAAGCTCATCAGGCTCAGATATCAATGCAAAAAAAAAAAAAAGAAAGTACAAAATGCACACACACTGTGGGATCTTGGTGTGGATAAATTAATGTATGTTCTGCATCACATGTGTGTTTCATCTTGTGTGCAGGCCTACAGCTCGGGCGTATAAAACGTTGCTCAGCTAAAAATAAATAAAGGGCTCGAGAGAGAAGCGAAAAGCATTGTGTGCTGTGAGTCACGGCCAGCAGTGGTGGTGACGATACACTCCCCCCATTACACACACACACAGAGCCAAAATCACACTTTCTCCTCCCCATTCAAATGCTGAACCATCCGGTTCTCAGCATCATCACACCAAGATCTCCAGAAGCACCAAAAGACTTTGCTCTACACAGTGAGACACACACTGCAGCGAGCCAGACAAAAATATTCAGCCATTATTAGAAGACAAACAAAATACACAAAAGCATCAATTATGCAGAAAGGGCTCATTTCTGTGTTGTCTCTTGAAGGTCCCCGTTAAACTCACGCTACTTCTATTTAAGGTTTATAATATTGAAGTTTAGATTTATTTTTACATTTTATTCATATGAATAGTTACCTAAAAAATGGATAACGCATTGCAAAAATTAATGAAATGGGACAAACAATCAAACACACTATAATTGTGAACCCATGAAAAAAAAGTTAAGCCCTGTAGTGAAATTCCACTTGAAGGGAGGATTATTATCACTTTGTTATGCATGTTTTCTTAGATAGATACTTGTCAGTATGCCAAGGTTCATCATCATCACCATGGGTGGACTCGTTGTTTGTTTGTTTGTTTTTTAGTTTTGCATGACAAGCAGGGATTTTTTTCTTTTTTCTCAACAAAAAAGAGAAAAAAAAGTCACCAGTTGGATATATGGGAAAAATGGATTTTGTAGAGAATTTTAGCCAACATATTGATATAAGATTGATCTACAAAAAAAATGTTTTCTTCTTCTGGCAGCTATAAACTGTTCAGTTACAACCTGAATTTAATTAGTAAAACTGAATGAATTTCAACACTCAACGCTGACTGGCCAACACCAGCACAGTATTTAATTCTGTGCTAACGCTGCAGTGACTGTCACTTTGTTCATGACCGGCCACTCCTGCACATGCAGCTCAAGAGCAGACTTTCTTAGAGCCCCATAGTTTCAATCACAGGATCTGCACTTAAATCTTTGGCAACTATTTGTGTCAAAGTGTATCAGATAAAACTAGTTTTCTCACGAACATCTAGACAAAGACCGTTACTTTTGGATTAATGTGCTCTAGCTAAACAAAGGAAGTCAATATGGGTTTTTACACAACAGAGTCATGCCTTTGCATTTGTTTCATTGTCCCTGAGCAGCTTGGAGTCACTGACTCATCTATGAATTCTGTATCATACAAAATACACAGAGCACTTGATGTCTGAAAGTTGAAGTTGAAGCAAAGTCGAAGCAAAAGTGAGGCTTTTACTGAGATAATGATCCTAAACACACAAAAGCATCCATCAAAGGAAAAATAGAAAAGGTTAAAAAAAACAACAACAATTATGTTCTTTGTTCAATCTTGCTGAAATGAGCAATACTTTCAAAGAAACATCTTGCAACTGAAGGGATTTTGGAAGAGTGGTCAAAAATTTTAGAAAGCTGAATTAAGAGAATGGTAACCATATAAGAAGTTATTTCCACCAAAGGGGCCAATACGAGCTTCTGATGAGTTGTGCTTTTGTGATTTTCTTGTTGAGTTAATTATTACAACAGCTAATTCCCCCTTTTGGATTTGCTGAAATACACCGATTTTATCTGTAAGTAATAGTTCAAAGAAAAACAAAAAAGATACCAGCAGCAGATTTGACAGCACAACTGGTTGGGACTCAGTGGCGCAGTGGTTTAGACTGTCGCCTCACAGCATGGTTCTTATTTCACAGTACTTGTTGAATTTGCCTTTCTATGTGGTTCTGTGTGACGTACTTCCAGCTACTTTGCCTTCCTGCCACAGTTTAAAGACATGTGTGTCGGGATAACTGGTTATTCCAAAATGGCTATAGGTGTGGATGAAAAAGTATGTGATTGTCAATCCGTTTGGACACCCTGTTCTATATACATATTCTTTATTTATCAAGTGAAAAAGTCTCATTGAGATTAAAAATATCTTTTGTACAGAGTTTACCTTGCCTTTCACCTTTGACAGCTGGGATAAATTCCAGCACCCTGTTAACTCTTAAGCTGGATAAGTGATTAAGAAAATGACTGGATGGAATAAATGTAATTTCCTCGACATGCACTTTTTTCACGACTGAATGCCTTTCACAGTTTTATCATAGATGTCTACATTGAGTTTCTTGGACTTTGTGACCTAGTTTTTACCTTGTCATGTGAATTGTGGGACCTTATACATACACAGGTGTGAGCCTTTGTTACCTATAAAGTTTTAGATGCCTAGGATACAACTAGATAACTAGATACGACTAGACATAATCTGGCACACCACAACTATGGTCTGGAATAGTTTTGTCAATGAGAGATTTCAGATTTTGAGTTTTGCGGTCACTTGGATCTGCACAAATACATCTGCCAAGTACAACTTTTGAATTACATTAATGTTAGTAGACTGACAAAGAACAGAAGGAGATACCTTGATTAATTTGTGATTAATTTATGAGAAAAACTGACTTGGTCACAGCAACAACAACAGTAATTGTAACTGACATTTGTTAACATACTCTACATATGGGATGACTCAAAATAGACTTATCAGGGCAGAAACACAAGAGTTCTTAGGGTGTCCTGTGGTCATTTTGGGTCGATCATTTGTTCAACTGGACTGGGACTAGGGAGTTTGAAGGTCAAGTAATCCCCTGAGCTTTTCTCAGCCATTCCTGAGTTGTGTGGCTGGTAGAACAGCCCTGCTGGGGGAGGACGCTCTCCCGTGTGGTGTGTGCTTGGTCACTGTTTATGAATATGGCACTTAATGCATGTCAAAGTAATATGCACATATATGCCAAGGCCCCAGCTGCACACTGTATTTTAAAGACATGATCAGTGTTCATCACGTCAGCTCTCAGTGTTTTAAAGCTGTGGAAGACTTGCGTCTAATACCACTACAACACAACACAATCATACGTGTGACACACACAAAAAAAGACTCCATATGCCTCGCACAAAAATATATGAATAAGCATTAGAATGAATGAAGTTTAATTTGATTTTGAAGGTATTAACTAAGGAGCTCTGTTTTTAATTCAAATTCCAAATTCCATTAGAATAGTATCTAAAGGAGGATCTGGGGTTTTTCCACTAATGTAGCATAATGGTGATAGTTCAGTGATGTCCGTGGCAGTCTCTTGCACTATTACACCTCCTGAGTGGGGAACGTAACTGTAGGATGTTACATGGTAAAAACATATGCGCATGTTTTAAGACTACATACACCTGTCATTTTTAAGAAAGCATAAAAAATTCCTATGAAACCTTTTTTTTCTCTAATGGATGCAAATTTAACCATTAGCTGGGGATAGTAGGTTAGGTTAGTGACTTATATCAGTGCTACATTTGACTGAGTTCTAAAATAAAGCGTTATAAACTATGCACTGAAGTTGTCACTGCTCACATAGTGATCTTAAAAAACTTAGCAGCCCAACAGATGGATGGACAGGTCAATAAATCGCACAGCTTGCGCAGACTGAGAATCATTTTCTGTTTCATATTAAAAGTTTCTTTTTGTGTTGCCGCAATTGCCCTCGAACTTTATCCATGCTTATTATTATAACCATAATAAACATCAACAATAGCATCAACAAAATCAAAGGTATCAGAAGCACTAAGCTTCTGTAGCCTAGACAAAAGCACTCAATGTAAACCATCTATTCTCATTCTCCAAAACAAATATTAATTGGCATAGAATAGCAAAAAAACTTATTTGGTGACTATTTCCATTTCAAGACTGAAACACAAACCATTTTGCTAAATGCAATATTCCTCGCATAGGGGATGCCTTTGCAGGACTGACTCAAACTTTACTACAGTAGCCACTTTCCTCATCCTGAAGGAGTGTGTCGCTTAGTGCAAACATGTCACTCATTGGGTTTTTACCATTTTCTAAGAAACTATGAGACAGTGATAGAAAATATACAGTGGAAGGCTTTGGCATACACTCTTTATTAGCATCAATTAATGTCATTCGGGGATTTTGGTCTTTCCACTATGAACATTCCCATCAAGGAAAATGTGGAGCTGCACAAGCCTTGTTCAGAGAAGCTACAATCTTTAACCACAGAAACACAAATAAACAGAGACAACTCATCCATGTTCAAAGGTGAGATTGATATGGCTTCAGTCCAGCATAAGGTAGACAGAACAAACGTGCTGCCATTTACAGCGCTTGTGAATAAAACAGATTTGATAGATATATGAAACGGACGTGGTTATTTTTCCTGCTTGCGAAACGAATGATGAAAATTATGAATGAATCCCCCTGCAAAAAAAGATAGAAGGATAAAAACAAAAGCCATGAAAAAAAAACCATTTGTTGTTGTTTAGTTCTGTTACATGACTACCTTTAGTGTTTGTATTTCAAATAGTTGATTGACGGCAAATATTGAGGTTACACTAAAAATAAAATGCAGTCTGTGATAAAGCCCTGAACGATAGCTTAGCCTATTGAGTCAATCCACATAAATTTTGAGTGCATCCACATGTGGTTTTCAAGACTGCTGAAACCAAATGGATGCTGCTGTCCATGGGATAATCCTCAAGGATAAATGCTTATTATCTGTTTTTGATGAGAAGCTATAATGAAGCACACACCCGATGTGTTATTAGCATCCGGAGTTTAACATAACTCCCTCTTTTTTGTAGCACATGTCTTCAAAGCCCTTTGGTCTCACTTTTAACCATGACGTCATCCCCCTAAATATAGCTCCGCACTGGTAGCTAACAACAGAAAAGATTACAAGAGGAAATTTAGGAACATGCTGTGATTTGTCATACACAGGTGGGATGATGTCAGGAAAAAATGCTCACCACTCATTTCAGGTAAAATATATCACGTGACTCTTATGAAGGTGAGTAGACTATTAAATTATGAGTATATGATCATAGCAGAGTGTGTATTTTGACCTGTAGTTGATATGTATACAGTTTTTAAAATGCGATGAGATTTTTGGCTTGTGTTTTTTTAAAACAATGGACACATTCAGTGACAATCACATGACAAATTATGTTACACTCCACAGCATGAACACAATCACATTTTTTCATTGCCAGTTGTTACCCCTACCAATTTACTTTTCCATCGTGGTGATTTACTGTTTGAAACATTATTCTGATTCTCTGTGCACAAGAGGGGGGAAGCAATGTCAGCATACAGTTTGATACGGCTACAGTCCCAACAGCATCATACGACACTGAGCTAAGACATCAAATGGTTTTGTGGTGTGATTAAAAATAAGAAAAAAGAACATGCCAATTTTCAGAGAAAATGATGCTTATATTTTTCAGACGTTCCCTTATTCTAATTTGGTGTGACGAGAACTCTGAGGCTATAAGTTATCAGTTACCTGGTTTGTTTGCCTAGATTTCAAATAGAGATATTTTCCCACAAATCTGTCTGATCATCACCACAGGTGTATTTGCTTTTGAGATTTTTCTGTGAGATTTCTGACACCGCCCAAATGGAAACTACTGGTAAGTGGAGTTCTGCTGTGGTCACAGCATTAGAAAATTGCAACAGCAACTTACTAAACTTGGTGTTATGTGTCAACATTTTTCCACCAAAGAAATAGTGTATTTTGCAGATTATTATGATAAATTATTTCATACAGGTTTGCTGTATGGAGGCAAAAGTACTGGAGATGGAAATTTCAAAATATGTTCAAATAAAAACCAAGATGTCTTTCTGACTAAACAGACACACACACACACACGTATCCCACATGAAATTCCCTAACTTTCAGAGCCATGATCATTTACTGAACACGAAGAAATGATGACAATTTTGTACTAATATCAGGCTAAAGAAACAGCTGTAAGAAATTCAAATTTGCAATGCGCTGTGAAACTAATTGTTGTGCTACTTTAAGCTGTGTGAAAATCATATTTTCAGGTTTTTATCCTCACACACACACACACATATTATTATTTTGACAGTTACAGCATATTTCTCAATCTTGAACTACCACTTCCTGTCTAAAAAGTTGTGGAACACCTGAATACACCATCTGTTATATAACAGAGATGAAAAAAATAAAGCTTTCCATAGGTTCCCCATGGGGAAGAACTAATTTACCCAGAGGGCAAACACCAGTCATTACACATGATCAGACATGATTGTATTCTCCATAACATTTAACTTGATCTCATCTTTCAGTTTACAGTGGGAACATATAATAACTTATAATAACTTCAACAATAACAATGGATTTTCAGAAGCTGGATGACACTTTTTTGCCCCTCTCTTTACAGAGTTATCACAAAGGCAAGTAAATCTAACATGACGCTAAGGTGTTGCCTGAACTGTGTACGATATGATGACTCACAATGAGAGGTGACATAGCAGGTAAGAATTTACATCTTCTGGTGCCAAAAACATACAGTATGAGCCAGATACAGTGCAAGTTATAGACAGGATTAAAGCACACCCACGCTCACACCAACTCCAATATAGATTATGATAGAAAAAAAAATAAAAGAAATTACAAACAAGCAAATGCTCATCATATACTTTGACATCCAACTGTGAAACCCATACCACAAATACCACTGAGTATCTAATCGGTTCTCTTGAAACCACGTGAACTCGACAATTACAACATCAGACTGACAGCTAAAACTTGCGCATGGGCTTCTTTCATACTATTGCACATATAGAGGTGATATAGCTAAAAAGCACGACGGACCCGTGTGACAGATTAAACAGAAAAAAAGCAAAAACTAAAACACGAAAAACCACTAACTCACTAATACACAAAGTACAATGCAGATGTATAGTGCAAATTTACATTGTGCTACTTCCAGCTTCTCAATAAATTACAAGATCACGGCAATTATTTTCCATTTGACTTAAAGTTCCATGATAACTTTAACATATAAATGATAGAAATCTAGAAGCACGAGACCCTACACAAACACAACTCTTGCTCACATGCACCGAGCTGTCATTACGAGCCTTACGCAAAACACAATTTGAAGGGTGATTTGTGTTTGACGTCATCCTCAAACACATTTCAGCCCGTGCAATTACCTGTCTCAAGATGGAGAAGAGAGAGAGAGAAGGTGAGGGAGGACAGAGGAAAGGGGGAGGAAGGAAGGTCGATCGGTCGGTCCCTCTTTCAGTCGATCCTCGGTGCATACATCCAAATCGTAGGTCACCTTTTCTCACCGGCGCCCAGCTGAAGGCTCCAGCAGCAGCAGTCAAGTCCACCTGAGCTCCTAAGTCACCCCGTTTCCATCTTCACTCATGTTGTCATTGTTCTCTCCTGCAAGACAAATGGACAAAGCGCACATGGTGAGACTTAATCGTCTAAAAGTTCGCAGGCCTAAAGGGACAGACGGAAGACATAATGTGAACGGGGGATTTGGGGACGGGGGGAGGGGGGGGGGCAACTTATCATCAGACGCACCACCACAAACCATTGAGAAAACCGCTTTTACGCGCTGAAATGACGCGAATCCTCGGAGTAAATATTCAGTAATTAAGCCACCTTTGAAAGGTGCCAAGATAAGTTTTCATTCACATCCCCACCCAGAAAGCAGGAGACAAGCCAGTGCCCCGTATTCTTGTAGACAGGTGTGGCTTTTTATCATTATGGCTATTAAGGCAGAAAAACGGAAGGCGAGTCCGAGGGTCAGAGGTCACGCTTTTTTGTTTTACGTAATCTCTGTGGTCGTTTCAATACGTGTTTATGCTTTCTTACACTTTATTGCCAGTTCATTAATCCCTGCTCTATGTTTTACACTCTTTAGATAATTTGGATTATCTAAAGAGTGCCTCGTTGAGATCTATGCGTTGCTCAAGAGTTGGGTCAAACGTCACTCTCGAAATTAGAAACATGTTCTGGGAAATGTATTTTTACACGGTGGGTTATCTAGTACGTCACGAACTTTTTTCCTCCCCCCCACCCCCATCTCAGTTCATTTTTCTGGGAACTCTGCGTTTTTAGCCAAAAGACACGGGGCCGCATCTGAGCGCTTTGGGATTAAGTCGTTTTTGTTCCCTGAACTACACTTTTTTCCTCGTTTTTTGAAACTATATTTTCCTGTCAGCGTGAGTGGGACTCAGCACATTTAGCCAACCGTTTTTTCCATCCTAGGGTTACACTTGCTGCTCTGTGGATCTGTACTGCAAATATGCGGAAATGTTTATTTATTAGGATCATTAGTACACTTGATTTTGATCATTCACACTTTTCATTCCCTTTACCTGTGATGGGACAGCAGAGAGGAAACAGGGCACAAAGTCGCGTGTGTTTTTTCTTCTCCGCCCTAAAATGAATTGAATCTCCTTTCGTTCTTTTTACTGTGTCTTCTGAAAGAGCTGGTGCTCATGTCTTGCTTTTATTTTCATCGCATGACTACTTTTGCTGCAGAAACCACTTACTGCATTCACACGAAGCTTCATGAGCCATAGTTTCGTGCTACTGAAGTTGGTAGTATAATGACCCAATCGCTAAGCTGACGAGACTAAAGTTGATCTTTTTCATCTTTTTTATTTTTTGTTTTGTAATCTGTTGGTTCGTACTGGAAGGACGTGTTCGTGGCCGGCTCTCTGTGTGCTCTTTGTGGGGAACGTTGACAGGGGAACAGTGGTGGGCGATCCTTGGATTAACTACTATTCACAAAACTGTGAGGGAGACACGTGCATTTTCTGTGTGTGTGTGTGTGTGTGTGTGTGTGTGTGTGTGTGTGTTAAAGAGGAGGCTGTTTGAATGTTCACGGACGCTACACACACAGAGTAACTACGTGTATGAGACAGGGATGCAGCTGTTCCTTATTCCTCTCCATCTGCCAGTTTGGATGGTCTTGTTGGGGAATCCCTTGCATATGCACTTTGCTTACAGGTGTGTGTGTGAGTGAGTGTGAGAGTGTGTGTGTAGTGTGTGTGTGGTGTGTGTGTGATGTGTGTGTGTGTGTGTGTGAGTGGTAGAGAGAGAGAGAGAGAGAGAGAATGTTTCCCACAGTTTTCTTTTTTGAAGGGAGTTAGGGGTTCAGTGACGTCCAAGCACCACACCCTCCAAAACACACACACACACACCTCCACGTGCAACTTGCAAGGGTCTCCCCGTGTTTACACTGCACTGCTGGGCCTGCTGTCACTTGGTCAGCGTGGCCGACGGCGTTGGGTTTGGGTGTGTTTGGCTGAAATAATGACTTGATGTTACACTGCTCGAAGTTTGGGGTCCGCCGAAATGTTTGTTACCAAAACTGTATTATTTATTTTGTTTTATGAGCACAAAGGCACGCAAGAGTTTGAAGAAAACTTGGGTGCGACGTGGCTGCAGAGCTTCGACACAATTTCTAACAAAGAAGAAAACTGTTGACTACGAAAAAAGGACACACTTAGGGCTGAAAAAACAAACATAACAAAAACCCCACAGCCGTGGCAATGATAAAAACGATAAGAGTAAATAAAGACAAATATGAACCAAAAGGAAAATCTGAGTAGAAAAAATAAAAGAAGTCCATTAAAAGGAAAGATTGTAAAATTCCAGAGTGCTGTCTTCTGATGTCGGTGTCTCGGCGCGGCGATTGCGCCCTCCGCAAATGCTTTTTGGGGTAAGGGCTTCCCAGATTAATAGTTATGAACAGCAAGCCCAGACCGCAAAAAGATTCGTGAAGGACATTATCTGCTGCTGCTGCTGCTGCTGCCGTCCTACGGAGACTCCGTGACACCTCTGCTCTCTGCTTCCGTGAATTTATCTCCCATCCCGACTCGGTTGATTATATCTCCAGCCTTCGGAAACCCGAGGCGAGTGTATCCTTCCAACATACACACACACACACGCACGCACGCGCACACACACACACACGCACACACACACTAGGAAGAGAAAGGATGGAAGAAAGAAAGACAGTGGAAAGAGGGGGGGTCTCCGGATGCCAAGCCGGTTGCTGCAACTGAGAGCTGTCCAAGGTCCTTTCGCTCTGATTCCCCACTCCTCCAGTTTAAATCCTCCTCTATCTCCCTTCTCGTCTCTCAACCAATCCTTTCTCCTCTCCCCTTCCCCTCTTACTCTGTTTCTTTCATATTTTCTCCTATTTGCTATAATTTTTTTTTATCCAAACGCTAGGATGTGCAAAGCCCGTGTGATCCACGGGAGCTGTGCATCGATGCGTTTTGTTGTCAGTGTGCTCTGTATTATATTCCCTGGTCCGTGGTGTGTCTCCCTATAGTGAAGCGCTGGCGCTCTGCAGCCGCTCCAGAGCGCTTGGTGAGGAGGGAGCAAGGCTGTAAACTGCTGGCAATAAATAGAGAGCAGGGAGGGATCTTATTGGAGCAAACTAAACCTCGTCATCAGCCAATCGGCTTCTCGCTCATATAGGGACCCCCCTTTTTGAAAAAAAAAAAAAAAAAAAAAAAGAAAGGAAAAAAAAAGATGGCTAACCAAATTGTGGTCTATGGCAGAGTTTATACTTTGGATATATGCATTTATATTAGGATCTACGACTCTGATGCGACTATGTCAGTGTTAGCAGTTTCTATTTTTCAGCCTTTTTGCGTTTGCAGAGCCTCTAACGAGACTGCGAAAACAACCGTCGCTCCACGCGTTTTATAGTGTGATAAATAACAAACGTATCAAACGCTGACGATAATAATAAACATGACACGTGACAACAAAAATTAGCTATTTTCACCTCATCAGAAGTAAAGGCATCCTGGACTTTCCTTACGCGCCAGCTACAAGCTGTATACAAAATAATGAGGGAATGCACACAAACGAAAATATGGTACAAAAACAAAGCTAACAATAATAGCAACCGGACTTTGGACAAGTGCGAACAAGCTTTGTACAGCCCTCTACATCGCGTCACATCTTAGCAAGTAGCATCTGAGGCGACTCATGGTCACCTACAGAGTTCACCGGAGGGTACCACTGCAAAAACCGACACGGGGGTCTCCGTGTAACAAATTCAGTCCCTACGATCCTTCAGTCATTTACAGGTGGGAAGCGAACATGACATTAACCATATGGCATGCGATTCACTGCAGTAGTTCACAGCTCACACAGCAACAAATGTTTAACTTAACAAAAACAACAACACGTTGCTGAGCATGGCGTCAGGAGTCAAAGAGTTAATCACAACCGTAAACCACTCGTCCTCACACATACAAAAAGTTGAAAGAATCTTTAATGATCTTCGTTTTAGAGGAAGGACAAATAAAATGAAAAGAACAACTTACCTCTTTTCTCTGGAAAAGTTCCATGTTTAATTTGTTTTTTCTAAGTTGCAGCTTTCAGTGCACCCCCTTCCCACCCCCCTTTCTACATAACCCCCTCAACTCCATGCACCTGGAAGTTACGGTATACCCCCCCCCTCATATTTTCACCGCCCCACTATCACTGATGACACTGGTCTGCATTCAACTTGGCTCCCAGCATCCCAGCAAGCACACACTAATCACACGCTTATGGAGAAAGGAGGTATTTGGAATGTCGGGGGGGGGGGGCCAAACAATGGTTAGTGCAAATCCAACCCCAGACTCCTATCCTCTTCCCTCTCGCCATGCGCCCTCTACCCCACCCCTACCCCCACCCTCCCCTCCTCCCGGTGTAGATATTTTTTTATTGGGTGGTCTTTTCATTTGCAACCCAGTCAGTCACGATTCTCCCCCACCGTCTGCACTGCACAGTGACTGCCTCTCTTGACGCAGCCAACGCGCACATTACTCACTTTAGCAGTCACGACTCGGGAATCCGTGTTTTTTTCACCGAAATTACACTCTTGGCGTTGAATTATTGAGCAAAATATGGTCCCTCGAGTGCGTATTTGCGGGTTTTGGCCGAAGAAGAACGACAGAATTGATGAGAATTTCTTTTTGGGGGGTTTGGAGAGGTGGAGCAGTGTATCGCAGGTGAACGGGATTTTTGTATGACAAATACCGGTGGCTGGTTGATTTTTATCTGTTTTGTTATTTTTTGTTTGTTTGCTCGTTTTAATCCACTGTAGTTCTTTAGCCAGAATGCAAATGTACTGAGGAAATTGGCCAAAGTCGTGCACAGACTCGGGGTGAGCGCGCTCGTCGAGTCCCCAGTCGGGCTGCAGAGCTGTGCAGACGCCTGTAGCCTTGTTGTGATCTTTCCGTTCGTTAATTTAACACAGCTACCTTAAACAAAACGGGCTGATTCCTTCACAATTTGTCGTGGAGTAGATGGCTCTGATAGAAGCCCTCGCCGGGATGAAAAGTTATCGTGAGAAGAGCTCTCAAAAAGAAAGAAAAAAAACCCCACAGAAAACCCTCAGCTATTTCGCAACTGCTCTTAAGAGCACTGCAAACTCTTTCAGTTCAAACCGCTGGATTGGTAGGGATGCGAGATGCGAGAATATATCCTTTATGATTTTGACTGGCACGCCAGGAAATCACGAGGCTGACGCCAGCAGGAGAAGAGCTGATCCAAGTCAGTCCGGCTGTACCTCTTTCTCTCCTTCTCTCTGCCCATGGCATCCGTCGAGGCAGTTCAAACTATGCAGGCGGGAAGAACTATATTAGAAACATCTTTTTTGGTTTGGGGCGGGGGGGGGGGGTGTGGCGGCGAGTGTCCCTCATTAGTAGATTCGGGCAACTTAGATAAGGTGGGGTGCTTCAATACTCTTTCCAGGAAAGATGATTCGCTCAGTATACGAGCTCCTGGTTTCCAAACAGGAGTAAACAAAGCTTCTGGCTGCCGGGATCAACACCAACAAGCCCCCTTAACATACACACGCATCCATACAAACGCACATACAGTGAAGCACACCAGCAACAGCCCACTACTGCCACTTGGTGTGGTTTCAGCACCATTGCTGCTGGACAGCTCCCGGGTTTCCCCATGCGGTGTGCCTGGTCTCTGCTGCAGCAACAGCTCCTTCACATCACTCCCTCCTCTTCCTCTTCCAGCGTCGCTTTTCTGTCAGTAAGATTCCTCTTTAAAAAAAAGGGGGGGGGGGAGAAGACGGGGGGAAAGGCGTCCTTAAGCGCTCATCAGAGAAGGGTTCCCCTCGCTTTCGCGGTTAAGCATAGAGATGGGAGGGAATAAAATAAATATGTGATAGAGACTCAACAGCGCCAATAGACAAAGGGAGTTTTTGCACTAGCTTATTTACTAAAAGGGGTGATTCCTACTCTGCAGGAAGGGTTGCTTCGGCTCTACAATCAAACATGGCTAGTAAAGCATGCCAGCAAAATCCATGCGTAGGACCGTAAGTTCAGGGGTTGTTTTTTTTGTAAGTTTTATTTTTTATTTTTTGTGCATGAGCCAAAGTGTAAGGCAAAATTGGAGGAATAGAAACCGCACAGACACTCGGCAGCATGCACAAGCAATTACCACACAACAAAAAGTACACGGAATTAAATAAGTGTGTGTGCAAACGTCTCACTCACCAGTTTGCAGTCACGTCCTTGTTCGACACTGCAGAAAGAGAAAGACAAGAATTGAGATTTTAGTAAAGGGAGGGGAAAAAAGAAGAAGCCGCAACAAGAGTCTGGTAGAAATGCAACAGATTAAGTCCTCCATTTGTTGTTATGTAGGCTTACAGTGGCACGTCCAAGTTTGCTCAGGATCGCCTCCTTTTTATACAAGTGATACCCGTCTGTCTATTTCTGGCGCACGATCAAAACTATGATGCTATTTTTAGGTCACAGTACGAGGAAGGAGAAGAAAAAAAACACCCACAAAAAAGGCACTGCTTGGGATCTTTACGTGAAGAGCATGTAATGGAAATTAATTTTGCTTCTCCAACTCTGCAAAGATCCCCGAGTCCCCTCCGTTGCATCATTGCAGTGATTTTTTTTTTTCCTTTTTCCCCCCTCTCAACCCAGCGTGCCTTCAACAGCACCACCACGTCCGTCTCTTCCTTAAAACACGCCACTTTCACCACCTAACAACTGAAATCTGGAACTCGTCGACGCTGCCATTACCATCGACAATATTTGATGTCTTGTCGCCCTCTTCAGAATCTTCTCGTCCCAGTGTCACTTCAGCAGCTGAAACTCATGAACGCTAAATAGGTCCAAATGCTGATCAGCACGGACTGCCCGGCGGTCCCTGAAGGATTTTATTTTTTCTTTTAGTCGACATACGACATAGCACTCTTATATTTAATAATTAAGCTTTGCTGACGAGAAGACGAAAAATAATAAATAAAAAGCCTTTTTTTCTTTTCTTTTTTCTAAGGGCTGCGTCAGTTACTAGGCATTGACGTCACGTTCAGATTCTCTCACTTTACAGCCCGGAGAGTCTGATTAAAGGCTGCCTTTCTGTCATCAGCTCTCTTCGAAAATTTGCCACGTGGAAGGAAAAAATATAAGTGATAAAACACGAGGATATACTGGTGGGTAATATGGTATGGACTCGTGGAAACTGCAGCTTTAGAGTAGGTTATCTCTTGGTGAAAACCCTCCTCTAAGCATCTGGCTTTCCAGCCACCCTCCTCCCACCCATGTCTCCCCCCCTCCCCACACACCAAGTGTCGGTGCTGTTTTGGTCTTGGAGAATTTATATCCCAGCATCCAGTGCATTTGGCGGGCAAAACACCCGTATCTCTACGGCAAAGGAGAGGAAAACACAACCTTAATCTCCTGTTTTCCATCGGTCGAGCCCACGCACCAGACCCCGCTCGCCCACGGAACAAACCCCCGGGAGCGCACACTTGTCGGTGCAAAGGTGTACAAACAAACCTCCCTCCACAGTATGCTCAATCTCTCTCCCAGCCCTCTTCTGTATCTATAACATCTTTACTGTAAGACCCTCTTTACGCGCACCAGGCCGTCCATCTGCACTCATGCCGCGTGGACATTCACGAGACTTTATCCGATGGGGCGGGCTGGCCTATGGTGGATGGTGTTAGGGTTTTAGAAATGAAGGCAGTGAGTACCAACTGAGTGGCAGCTACCTAGAAAAGTCGGCTCTGAAAGAGAAAAGGGCTGCGCCCGTCGCATCGGTTTGTGCTATTTTTATCCCTGCCTGTAGGCCAACTGTATGCCCGTGACTGCTGGCGAATGCATGTATAGGGACACGCTCAGAGAAGGGATTTAGGATATCCTGAATACCGAGATGACAAAAATGCACCCCGAGTAATCAAAAAATGAAAAAAGGAGTTTTATTCTTTGCGTATTTTGTAGTCTCTTTGGCTCTTATCACAAATGTATGAGTATAAAACATGACACAGCAAGTAAATATCTGATTTAGCTCACACAAAACAAACATTGGCTACACTACATGCAAGCACGTATGAGCACATACAGTGGTCTACAATCATTCAATCAAGAAATAAGCAGTGTCAGTGGGAGATGAAGCCAAGGTTTGCCAGCGCAGTGCACGGTGATCACCGCGTGGTGTCGACAAACCCAACCAGAGAACCTCCTTTAATTTTAACCCAAACTTTGTCTACCCCCACCACCTCCACCCTTCCAATAAAAAATAAAAAATAAAAAAACATTTAAAAAAAAACCGGCACTCTTGACTCCAGCGAAAACCAAGACACAACACACTTTTTGTCCGAGTTCACATCACAACGAGAAGGTACTGCTTCTGTTCCTTTCACTATCACAACTACTCCGACACAGGCAGGAGGCGTGCCTTCTGCAAAAACCACACAAAGATCTTTGTACACCAAGTCTGTCAAACGGATTTCTCAATTTTACCGGCCACACCTGCACAAAGTACAAAAGATTCACTTTTAAACGACCTTTAAGGCAAAAGAACAGTACTGTGCAGCGGTTTTAGCCACTCGAGGCGATTAGCTGCTTCTAAGCAGTTTTCGTTGAGTCATTTTCCCCCCCGCATGCCAACGAGTTCAACCATAAAGTCAAGGATATAAAGAACTATCTTCGGCAACCAGAAGAAATAAAAGTCCTGGCACCGATGGTGTGGCATCCAGAGAACTGTGATCTATGACATTCTGAAACCACAGAGTAACTGTGGCAAGTTTTTGTCAAGGATACTCAAAATGTGTACACAAATGAACGTAGGTGAAGTGGTGCTGACTTGAAGCCAAATGTTACACAAAATACTTACTGATTCAGTTTCCGATTACCGCTTTTTGTACGAGGTAAACTTATCATGAACCTGTAACAACCTCTCCGCATTGGCACAACTTTAAAATATTCGTTTTCACAGCATGAAAGAAGTAATAACAAACTATAGAAAATAAAACAGCCTTATGCGTTTATTTTCACGTCATTAAACATTTTGGACCACAGTTTCTAATTTACCTTAGGATGTGAGTGCGTAAACGAACAGGGAGCTCTCCGTGGTGCTGAACAGCTCAGTCGCTGTTTGAGCCATGTGAGGGCAGCTCAACCTGCCTGTTCTGCTGAATCTTCTAACTTCCCTCCCAGACTTGAGTTTTATAACGACGCCACCTTATGTTGCTCCGGCGAATGCAAGTAGCATTTTGAGACTCACGGGACTAACAAATGCGGTTATATCGCGGCCATGAAAGAAAACAAGACAGCATGTACCTCCGAGGCAGCTGGCGACACGTGTGGGCTGACGCAAGTCCGCTGCAGAAAGTTGTTTACAAGTGGAGGACTAAGGACGCATAACCTATAAGTTTATAACTAATACTCACGAATGAGCATCTACCATGCAGTTCTACTTCTTTGTCACGACGGGGGAGAACGCCGTTGTTGAGGCCGTAAAAGAAAAATCCATAAATATATACAGATTATGTAAACACAGCCTTGGGGGGAAAAAAGTGTTTTTTCCCAAAGTTTCCCTCTCTGTCTATCTCTTAGTAGTTACTAGGCATCTCAGTAGATCAGGCAGCCTGAAGCAGAGGATCCCCAACACGTGAATACTCCTACGCATTACCGCAGCCCGCTCTCTTTGAGTGTTTGCAAAATCCCATCTGCTGCCAGTATGCACACACAGACACAACCAAAAAAAAAACCAAAACACAAAAAACAAAAACCCGTCTCACTGCTATTTTTAATACCCTATTCTGAACGTTCCCAAAGTTATCAGTGCGCAGACACCAAACGGCATCCCCTGCAATGACCCTTAAAAAAGTCGCGCTGAGTATCCCCTTTGCAGGGAATAAAGACAAGTGGTGAGGTTAAGCTTTAGCAGGCAAACATTCACGACTACAAGCAGCATGTAAACGGATAGGCAACAATGAATACGTCCTCTTAAATGATCTGCATAACATTGCGGTCTTTTTTTTTTGAGTCCCAGTGAAGGCGAACCTCACTTTGGATGGCGTTCCCTGCCACTACAGAACGTCTCGTGAGAATGCTGTTACCTTTGTCTTCGGATCAACCGGTTATGATGGGGGTGACTAAGTCCCAAAATATCCAAGCACGGTCAGGCTGCAAACTTCCCTAACTAGCTGCCCACGAATTGGGTTTCGCGCAACAAATAACAGAAAAAACTTACCTGCAATATTTCTTGCTTTCTGTGTCTTTATAAACTCTGTTTGTATACATGATTTGAGCAGAAAGGGGGACAGGGCAGCCTACAGTCTCTCCTCCTTCGCCAGGATGGAGAAAGTCAGTCCGTTGCGCGTCCTCTCCCTGTTGTTGTCGGAGGGTAAAATATTTGGTGTTTGCATTCAAGATTCAAGGACCCTGCTCAAAAGAACGGTGGGTTTGGATGGATGGTCTCGGGGAGGGGTGAGGGGTTTGGAAATGTAAAGGTGGCGGTGGTAGCCGGACAGGAGGGGAAGAGCACAGAGTTACAAATGTGCGCCTGATTATAGAAATAGCCCGCCAAATCAGGGGGACTTCACGCATTCGGGGAGGCGCGCCACACGATTCACCTCACGCCAAATACTCTTTTTTTTCTTACTGTCTATGCGTAGGCGTGCGTTGGTCTGCGTGTGTGAATTACTTCCAGACAGGGACGGAAAGCATGAATGGTGCAGGGTAAGCCCGACTGAAAGCTCGTGCAGTTATTGGAATTTCAAAAAAAAAATGAGTATATAAAAAAATGAATAAATGATTCAGGAGGAGAAAAACAGTCAGTGTAAAAACACTGGGAACTGTCTTGGGTGTTTCGACAACGAGATCTGAAAGCACCTCTCT
>NW_024582506.1:202352-226288 GCF_018398535.1 Haplochromis burtoni | reverse complement strand
TCTCTCTCTCTCTCTCTCTCTCTCTCTCTCTCTCTCTCTCTCTCTCTCTCTCTCTCTCTCTCTCTCTCTCTCGCTCTCTCTCCTCCTCCCTGGTCCTCTTCTCCAGCAGTGTGCTATTGACCTGCATTGACGTCATTGCGTCATTAGGTATCCCTTAGAAACACTGTCTTTCAAAAATAGTATCAGATTAATTCAGCTGGCAAGAAGAGAGGGGTGGGGCTTATGAGTGTTTGGGGTTGGGGCGTTTGGGGTTGGGGGTTGGTGGGTAGGTGTGGATGAGATGTGCCAGCATGTTTTATTCGAAGATTTTTACCCCCATTCACCACCATGACTGGGGCTGAGCGCTAGACCCGGCACCTCATGTCTGAGTGCTAAACAGTGGGGAGGGAGAGACACAAAAAATGAACTCTAATTCAAACTGAATTTCATATACCCTTATTAGCCACTGTTGCCGCAAATACACAAATAGGCATGGATAAATTACAGCACAAATAAGCAGAACACTGATTCAAATACAAATGATTCAGAAGATATACAGGTAGTAACAGCTTCAGAAAGTGGGTCAAAAATGAATTTCTCCCTCCTTGTTGCCTGTCTGTCTCTCCCTGCCTTCCTCTGGTCTTTCCAGTCTAAATATATCCTCCAGCCTCAAGCTGACTATGTTGACAACCTTTTCCCCATTTAACCTGCAGCTCTCGAGGTCCAAGGACGGAACGCCATGCAGAAAGACAGATAGAGAGAGAGACAAACAGGTCTCACTAACAATAATTTTACAGCCTGTTGGGACACTTAGCAATGTAATTAGGCAACTCCTTTTAAAATAGGACTGATTGTTTTCACTGTTTTAACTTTGGCTTAAATTCTTAATGTATGCCTGCAACCACAGGACAGTTGTTACTGTCAGCACTTAACAGGTCCTTTAAGATGCTGGATCTCTAAAGGGTACTGTCCTGTTTTCAGTGGGACATTTTAACCAGCACAGAGGGCAAAAACAACATTTCCATTAAGCATCAGTAGAAATTCCAGTAAGTTTTGACAACAAGCTGCTATCTTTGTTGTCATTATACAACATTAAGGATATCAAAAGTAATTGCCAACTTTTGCGTCAATGACACATGCGTCGCTATAAAGCACACAAATGCAAACAGATGATGTTTAAGAATTTTTAGACTCATGTCTCCTCTGAAAGGTTGTTCTGGCATTCACGCAGCCTTCAGTAAGTCAGCATGAAAGAGAAGGAAAAAACGAACGAGAGAGAATGTGATGACAAGAGGTAGAAAAAGAGGCAAACCAAGAGACCATGGCTAAAATACTTCACTATCACAACTGAATTAGACCTTATGATTCATCATCTTGAACTGAGAAGCACATAATTCAAACACTGTAACAATTTAACACTACAATTCTTAGGTTTATCCTGTGAGAACTGTGTGCCAAATATTCTAAAAAATAAAAAAACATTTAAAAAAGGGTGTAAGTGCTATTTGGGAGGAGGAAGGTGAAGTATGTGATCTTCAACAGGGAAGAAAGATTTTATATCTTCACCTAAATTTGTGAATGTGTCATTAAGCAGCTTAAGTTACTACCAAAAAGAAATGGCAGATTAATGGTTTATCAAGAAAACATAGGTCATCTTAAGTGTCCTTAACCTCCTAGGACCTGGCGTCCATATATGTGGACATGACATTTTGGGTTGTCTAGACCAAAATACAAAATTTTGGAAGGGCCTGATATCCACTTACGAGGACATCATACTTCCACTGTTCTATCAAAATTTTAAATGAATATCCTCATATGTGGCTCTCATTTTTCTTAAAAACAAAAATCTAGTAATTCTTTGTTTTTACATTCATTGGGTCCCAATATGCCCAAATATCAAAGATAAATTACAAATGTATGCAATGGAAGAGCTCGGGTCTTATAGGAGGTTAAGAATCTTTGCTCTGGAGGTTCTGTAGCTGCACCTAACCTTCAACCTCTGTGCGCATGAAATGTTTCCTTTCATTATCCATTAAGAAATCCAAAATGAAACAACATGGAAAGAAGTATTGTCACAGGTACAGGATGTGGGGCTCAGATATGTGTAATCACAGGACATGTTGAGGAACCCACATGGGGAGAAATGTATCACAGAAGACGTCATCAGCACTAGTGGAAGTCACGCAGCACTCAGGGGTCAGTGCCAAGGCTGACGACAGTGATAGAAAGACAGAGAGTGATCCTGGGTGTGACTAAGACACTCCAATCATGGAAAAAACGGTGTGCTGTCCTTTCCTCCTCCATAATAACATAAACACACGACTCAGGCTGTTTGAGAGGAAATGTTAGTCTTGAGCAAAATGAAAAGACCACTCTCTCACTGTAGCCTATAAAGCTTCAACCCTCCGCCTTGTCCCCTTTTAGGGCATGTCAAAAATAATACCTTCCAAAAACATCAGCTTTGGGTGTGTGATGGCCCCACATCTTTTCCACTTGGATCTTATGTGTGTATATGGCTGTGTATCCATTGTATACACACAGGTCCTTTTAATTTGTTTGATGTCGCCTCCCAATCGCCTCATGGCTTTCCATTTCAACTTGGGGGCTGCAGTCTCTCTAGGAAACAGTCGATGTTTTGATCTGATGTTTACTATTGGGCCCTGGAGATGAAAGCAAGCATGCACATGGAAAAAAAGAGGGCTGCAAAAGATTCTCAGCAAGATGGTTGCAATGCTTTAGGCACTGCAACCATCACAAATATAGAAAGACGGCTTGATATAAGTCTGTCTAAAAAAATGCCCTAAACATAAATAAAAAATGAAGATAATGTATAAAGGAGTATGAATTTGAAGTGAAATTAAGATAAAAATAAGGATCTAAAAATATATATATATATCGCAATTTATTTATTTATTTTGCCAGGTCCAAGCAGATGGTTGGTAGCATACAATCCATGTAACATTTGGGTGACGGCAGTTCAAGTTTCTGGTTCTAATGATTCGTTCAAAAACTTAATGAAGCCCAAAATCAAAGGAGAGTCTAGACCAGAAGATGCATTTCCATGTTTACTGTGTAGAACCATTTTTTGTTGAGAGTGTGTACACAGGGATGGCTGGCCAGGTTTTGTTTGAATTTCAAGCCCAGATTAAGGAACCCTGCACCCTCTGCTCCCCTCCCTTCCCTGCCACCTATTTATTTTTCCATCTCTCCTGCCTAAATGATGTCAATGGAAGCAGAGTTATAGTGCTATTTATAGAACACCCCCCTCCCACACTCTCACTCTCTCTGTCACACACACACCACCACCACCACCACAAACACACACACATAACGCTAGGCATCCTTAGCATCAGTCGTGTGTGTACTGTATGTGTTTGTTTTCCATGCTTGGTTATGGTCCGTGCAGGCGCACTTCCCTCTGCAGGAGGAAAAGGAGAGGGGGGCGAGAGAGAGAGAGAGAGAGAGAGAAGCCATTAAAAGGGACAGAAGCTAAGCGCGCCCCCTAGTTCTTATTCTTCTTCTTTGTCGCTGCTCTTCATTCACTCATTTCATTCATTCATCCCATTCCCGCTCACTCATTCACAGAATTCTTTTCTTCCCGCGGAGTCTGTGAATGGACAGACAAATGAGTTTAACGCTGAAGAAACCTGTTCAGCTGCTGTCATTTCTGGTTGGTATACTTTCCGTGCCGTTGGAATCTCCAGGTCGTGTCCATGTGCACACGCATGACCGTGCGGGTGTGAGGGGATGGGGTCGGGGGTCGAGGGGTGTCTTACATATTAAGTCTCACGGGACTACAGAGCACATAGTGTTCCCTGGGTATGGGTTTTGGAAGCTGTACGCATAGACCAATACTCTCTCTCTCTCTCTCTTCCTTTTTCTCTGTCTCTACTCGAGCCGCTCTGTCTCTTGACATTCACATGCTAGATTACGTAACGTAGTTGGGTGGTGGTGGGTTTGGGGGGGGGGGGGTTTTTTTTACTTCCATCACAAATAAATACACGGTTTGCTGCACAAGTCTCTTCGATTGAGAAGAAATCATAAGTTTTTTTGGTTGTTTTTTTGGGGGGGGGGTCTTTTTTTTTTACTATCTTTTTTTTCTGAAAGGAGCTCGTGATAAACCCCTCATGCCCCCACCACCCCTACACACACAGATTCAGAAAACATATTTTCAAACACATCTTTCATTAACCGGATAGTGTAAGCAAATTCCTACCTGCAGATGATGCACGTCATCTTGTCGCTTTACGGCCTGATATTTTTTTTCTTTTTTTTTGGAGGGGGGGGGGGGGGGGGGGGGGGGGGGTCCAAGGGCCCAAAAGCGAGAAACATAGAAATCGATATATGCCCCTCTTTTACATCCTAAAGCACGACTTTGGCTCTGTTGTGAGGCGTATAAGCCATTCCCTTGTCTACAAATGTTTCATGCGTGCTTCTTGGTTATAGTGCTTATAGGGTCTAAAGGTTGTCTTGATTGCCCAAAAAAGCCAAGCCATCCTTGCCTGTTTGGCCATTTGCGTTTGTCATTTGCGACCTACTGGATTAAAGCGTGCCTTCGCGTACACACACATGTAAACCCTCCCCGGGCTTGGCGTGCGTCTAAAACACGGCAGCGGAGAGAACGGCGAGTTAGTATTTATAGCGAAACTGTGTACATCCACAGCGGTCACACGTGCAGCAGCCGCTTCTCTGCACTCCTGCTGAAGTTGACATGTTAACACTCACTGGCTGCTATATTTAGCCCAGCCTCACAGTGCTGTTACTATTCCCAGCATTGTACATGAGGGGGCGGACGGTGCGGGCTTTTTTTCTAAAGGGAAGAAAAAGTTCCCTTCTCACAAGTGATTTATTTTTGCACGCACATTCCGGCGTGCTTTCTGCCACTGACACCTTATTAATTCAGGGACGCTGCAGTTAGGGCTGTCACGATTCCAATAATAAAGGGCGATGAGATAAAAGATTTAAGATTTAAGAAGAAAAATATGTGTGATTGAAAAAAAAAAAGGCAACAGCAATGAAAGTGTAGTCTGCAGGTGACAGCTGAAAGAATCAAACTACACTTTTATTCTGGATGAGCACACTGTTGTTAAACTCACACCTTCTACACTTTGAAAAGACACATAATTTTGTCCTCTAAATTCGAGCAGTTCCACGACAATTTAGTCAAAATCTGCTGTCACAGAGCAAAAATAATTGAATAAATAAAAAAAGTTGCTGCAAGCAAAGCTTCTTTTAGGTGCAGTTTGAGGTAAATCTTACACATTGTGTTTTCAGCATCGAAGACAACTTCTTCAGGCTCCATCTACGCCCAGAGAGCTTCAGCACCTTGGACAGCTCTCGTTAGGCTCTTAAAACACACAGACATTCATGAGGGCAGGGAAGGGTGAAAATCCAGGAACGGTCATCTGTGGTGGATATTTCTTTACATTAAAGAGTTAACCTAATGATGCTTGATGCCAAAATTGTGGAGCACTTAAGTTTATTACTTCAGGGGATTTCTCATAGATACCTTTGGTTGGTCATTCTTAATGTCTTAATGTTCTTACCCCCGCAAAAATCCCCTTCACTCATATTCCCATTCTAACTTCTGTATTTAAACAGCACCCCTATAAATTAAATTTAGAGTTCATGTGAGGCTTTTCATGCTGTTGGGTATAGAGAGGACACTTGAATATTAGAATAGATAGAGGAAAAAACCTGATAAACTGCTTTACTTCCAAGAAGCAGTTTTCCTGTCTACTGCTCTCCCTCATGTCTGTTCCTTAACTTCAGAGGCAGCTGCTGCAGTTTATACTCAAACTTTAAATTCTCTTTTTTCATGCATGCACTCCTGAAAAAATAATCACAAGCAAAATTCCACTGCAGTCAATCACAATTCTGCATCGTATAGTGTACATAAGTGGAGCTTGGAGGACAAACAAGGAGCTTGTTAAAAGTCATGATACAAGGTGCCACGACACAACCTTGTACATTTGTCAGAACTGCAACAATTAAATGTGCACAATACACAAAGTCATATATGCTCATAGCAGTAAACAATAAAATACACGGAAGAAGCTTAACTGCAGTATGTTTACCAACACACACCCATTTATGACAGGTGTAGATTTGGTCTCAGCTCCGTTGAGGTATGAAGGCCTTACTTGATCACCCCACCAACAACACCTCCTCTCAAAGGTTGTTAATGAAGTGAGGAAACCCATCGAGTTCCACCGAGAGCTTCAAGACTGTTGATTTACCTTTACTTCTACTCTCACATGGGTTCGTACAGTCGCTCCTTCCCTCTCTCTTTCTCTCTGAGGGTCGTCTTCGCTTCTTCTCCCGCTGCTGCCACCCACTCCTCCTCCACCACTTGATTATTTTCAGCTCCGTCATTGGTGTCTGTGTGCGTGCGTGTGTGTGCGTGCGTGCCACACAAAACGCATGTGCCAGGCATTTGCTGGCTGGCGGCTGGCAGGCTGGTTTGGGAAATACCTGGTCACGATCAATGAAGGGAGGGTTTTTCTTGGTCTCATAGCGCCCCCTACTGTCCCCAACCAAACTCTGCCCCAACGGCTTACCATAAACATAAACTTAGACCATAAACGCTACACAAAGACAAAAACGGTACAGTAAGAGCAAACAGAAACGATCAGACTATATTTAGTGTAAATATATTTTTTCAAGAAAATAAAAATAATGAAATAAAGAAAGGGAGAAAACGTAAATTACGACGAAATTGTGCTAGCCATTATATCACAGACATTTATGTCGGTTATTCGTGGACCATTAGCAGTTTTCTAGAGTACACCAGCACTCTACATGGCAAGCAATGACCGACACAAACAGACCGGGTGGTAAATAATTCACCTTCAGTCATGACAAAGGGGGCGAAGCTTACGGGGGTAGCAGGGTGGTGGTGAGTGATTTAGGAATATTATTACTTTCTTTGCCCGGATCTCAGTGTTCCTCCATGCGCCTGAACACGAGCAGCAATACAAAGAGAGACAAAAAAGACACCGTGGAAGGTTTAAGTGACTCGTTCGGTGGAATAAAAATAGATCTGGCAACGTTTGGGAGGAAAACCCTGGCCTGGGTCGCCCTCTAGGGGGGAAACTCTGCAAAGACAAGAGACAACCTGTGGACAGGTCTGGTTTGTGTTTAAAATAAGATAAGATGACCTTTATTAGTCCCACAGGTGGGAAATTTGTTTCGTTACAGCAAAAGTGCAATGTTATGTGCAAAGTTATGTAGCAGAAATTAGAAAACACTGGAATGCAATAAAATAAAATACTATATACAATAGAATAAAATAGAATAATATATACAATAGAATACAAATGCTATATACAACTCAGTAAGAAAATACAACGCTTATTTGTTCCTGCAGCAGCTGTGCTGCAGTAAAGCAACCAGAAAGAACATATTAAAAGATGCCACATTTATGTAATGATCACTTTTGAATGCCGGGTCATTCTTTCAGTGTAATTTAAATGTTCCTCTACCTTATACTTGGATCGCATTTCAAGCAGTGAGACAACCTGAATGTTGTGTTGCGCTCCTCTCTTAACCTGTAGGCTTATATGTTCTTGTTTTTAACCGTTCGGACGATTTGATTTTCTCACTGTAAAAAGCTGCCACAGACTATTCAGAAAAATGGAGAGTTTGAGCGCCCCCACTGCTTCAAAACATCCACCTACACACACAGCACACGTGTTTTCACATGAGGACCTGTAGCGCCCACTGAGAGCTTACTCCGTGTGCATGTGTTTGTGTCTTGAATCTTTATTAGAACAAGTTTTGAACGTTTTTTTTTCCTGAACACATTTTAGGACTTGCTTTAAAGTTACTATTAAACTTCAAGAAGCAAGATTGAACACATAAATACATGGTAAAATCTATTTAAGATTAGAAATCACGACAGCCATGCACCAAGTTAGGTTTGCTTTAGAGATGGACTGAGGTAATCCAGTACAGCTTGCCTCGTGTGTTGCTTCAATTACAAGTAAAGCAACGTACAAAACCCTTTATCCTCAAAAATTCAGTCACTGAACTGTGAATCCAAACAACTGACTAGAGGGAGACGGTTAAATGTGTGTTAAAAAATAACATGTACTAAAACACCAGTTTCAATTATATTCAAGGAATAATATTCCTTAATCTTATCACAAGCATGGGTTGTGCAGGAAAGGCAGTCATATCAATGGTGACCACAGTTCCACATTATAAGATGAAGTATTTAGGCAAAAGCCAAATCACAACTCTGGGCTTCAAGGACAAACACGCAGATGAACTGGGGCTATATCAAGCACCAGTAAAGGCTTATAAGTTATTATGTTGAACTGTAAACCAAAGTTTGTAGTTGATCCTGAGACTAAAAATATAAAGCTAAAACTGCACAAGTTGCCCCTTCTTATTACGATGCCTGTGTGCATGTCTCAATGTGCCTAAAAGAAGCACATCCTCCACCACCTGGGTGTTTAAATAAAGTCTGTGTTTAAACAAGGCAGCAACTATTTATATTCCTTTCTATTACTGAGAGCCAAATTCTACCCTTTTCTTCTTCAAAGCTCTGAGACACACACACACACACACACTTACCAGATTGGGGAGGGGAAGACTGATGCAGTCATATAGACAGGGGAGAAGGCACTCATGTGTATTCTATTTGTAGATGCCAGAAATCGTGGGCTAAATTTATCCCGTCTTCACTCTGGTTTGGTACAGATTTACGAGAGCAAACAGAAAAAGGGAAAAGGAAAGACAGGAGGGTAGAAATGCCAAATGGGATGAACAGCTTTGTGAGTGAAAAGGTGGTGGGGCAGAAAGAATGGAAGGAGGAGAATTCAACAAGCTTGGAAAAGGTTTCAAAGTTTGATTCAAGTAGTGCTCTGATAAAAATCTGAAGATTTAGGGTGGAGGTGTTTTGTGTTATCCTGATGTGATACCAAATTTGCAATCTGACAACAAATACAAGAAACCCTTATAGTTCATACTTCCATACAAGTTTATCATAAAAATCCAATGAAACTACTTCATTGATTCATACAAAGTAGCACAATCAGCCAATTGAAATTAAACTCAAATAAAAAAAGAAAACCAAGATTAAATAAAACAGAAACAAAAAGCATTCATTAACATGTTGCAAAACAAGAGGATCATCATCATCTTTTTCTACTACAATCTGACAAAAATATTTATCAGTTACAACTTGGCAGTCTTTTGTTCCACAAAAATACACAGAATAATGTTTAAAACTCGAGGGGCAAAAACACATTTACATTTTTTTTATGACCACACATGAGAAGAATACAGGAAGTAAATGCTGAAGTGGCAAGTAGAAAAGTCTGTTTTCTGATGTTCTGAAGGCAGAATTCCCCTCCCCTCCCCTCCCAAAACAAAGCAAATAAAAATCCTCCGTACAGGTTAAAAAAAATAATAATAATAAAAAAAAAGTTAAGTAGATGAAAAATAGTCCGTGGTGGTGTGGGAAAAAAATCCTGATGTGATGCAGTTCTATGAGCAATATGTACTCTGCGTTTGTGTGTCCGCCTCAGTAGATCCGGCCTCGGCTCCTGTTGCCTCTGCCTCCGAAACCTCTTCCTCGGCCTCCTCTGAAGCCACCACGCTGCTCTAGAGTGAAAAATGTCAAAAACAAGCAGGTTAGTGTCATATTGGACTTCAATCACGTTGTAAAAATGTCTTAACATGAGTGTGGCAATGATCTGATGGGGAGTCACAAACACATTTAAAATGTGCAGTTTTTCTCCAGTAAGCCATCCTTTTACCTAAATGAGATCCTGTTGCCCAACATTGATACGTAAACTGATATTTATTGTCAATGTACTATGAACTTATTTGTACAGTAGTGTAGGTATCTGTAGACAAAGGGCAGGATATTTGGTGGTGGAAATGTTCTGGCTTACATTAGACTGTAGTCAGAGCAGTACTAAGCACTGTCATTGAGCACTCTTTGGCTACATGAACTTCAGATGCAGTATATCTTTTAACTGTATACTTTCTCCAAGTGGTAGTGTACAATCAATATCATGGGGCTACACACAGTTTTGTTTTGGAGGAGTGTCTGGGTAAGTTGCATACTAGTAAATTCTTCACTAGCCAAAGATGTCCACAAAATGACCCACATGTGAATTCCACTCAAGTTAAGGGTTCCAAGATTAACCCAAAGTCTGGGCAGTTATCCAAAGTTATACTGCAGATTCCAGATACAGAAAGGAAATTCTATTTGTTTCCTCTACTATAGCTGTCTGACATAAAATAAATAATGTCAACATGTGACACAACAGTGTAAAAACCCCAAAGTGCCACCAAACACTCACCATAGTTAAAGTTTCCAATGGAGGCGCTGTACTTGCCACTGGGAGGATTGTAGATCTGTCGTGCATCCCTGCGGGACTGAGGAGAGATCTGTTTTTTTGTGCTGCCTCCTGATCCCATCTCCTCAGTTGATGGACGCTTAAGCCTAAAAACAAGAAGAAAGGTATATGAAGCTCCAATTCAGATTCCACACATCAAGCCTCACTGCTACATTACAAGTATTTCTAACATCTCTGACTAGAAGTAACATTAACAAGAAGGAGGAGCTGACTTACGCTACAGCCTCTGCCTTCTGTACAGGTTTCCAGGACAGAGTGACTGTGCTCTTGTATGATGGAGGGTTGTGGAAGAGATCCTGCAATGGAGAAAAAAAAAAAAGAAAGAAAGAAAACAAACCCAACCAATTAGAAGACAGAACACAGCAATCAGCAAATTACATTTTATTCATCTGGTTTATTAACTGACCACAAAATATAAGCAACCTAGTGTGGTTTATTAAATTAGACAGGCTCACGCCTTACCTTGATGAGGACGTTGATGTTGTTTGTGATCTTGAGGGCCACCACTTTGATCTTGTTCTGATTACATAAACACAACTTAGTCAATGATACTTTACAGCAGGGCTGTTGAAAGAACAAAATTACCCTTTTCTGATCTGTCATTGATTGCTTAGTTAACTAGTTCCTAGTATATTAAACAATTACATGTCAGCTGACAGATGTTACCTCTTCAGTCTTTAGAGCATCTCCCGTCTTTCCTTGCAGTGCTACTCGCAGCTGTCTGATGTAAACTTGCAGGCCTCTGGCAAAATACTGTAACCTGTAAAACAGCAAGTACATTTAAATTTATAGTGACTCTATTAATTTAGTCAAAAGCGTGCTGATGATCTACGTCAAACACAACAGACTTGCTAAAATTCACACTTCGTGTAAACCATTTGATTTTATCAACAAACTGAGTTGATTCCTCACCTGATCTTGAAGTCTTTAAGGCGCTCAGAGTCCACTTTGTCAAGAAGGAAGTCTGGCAGCTTCTTGCCCAGCTGGTGGAAGCTGTACAGGAGACACTCTACATAGCTGAACTGTAGTTTGGGTTCCTCGCTTGCCGAATTCTCACCATTCTCCACTTCTTCTGGAGGCAGCGGCATAAACTCCTAAATAAACAAACAAAAAAAAAAGTATGATTAGCGCAGCATTTGTCTGAGAAAGCTCAAACTTTCATGGTGACTTGAAATAAATGAATACAATATTAGACTGTTCCCCATTCAGACACTGGAAACATCTGTTAAAACAACAACTAATGATGCGTATGTATGTATCCATTGTTGCAGCTGAGATTTATACAGTGGTGAAATTCAGAAATGTTACTCAGTCTAAGATAAGTGAGAATTTTAGGAAAAAGCAAACACTGTATTGCTTCAGACATGAAGCAGTGGTGGAAATTATGACACATGCTAACATAATCTGAACGCAACATTAGTGGGGCATCTGGCAAACATCCAAACATTTCAGTGAACAAAATCTAACTAACATTTCAAACAAATGATGTGCCAGCATGTCAGTGTTCTCAGACAACTTTTTAATAAAAGGAGTTTATTTTATTGTTATTTAAGTACATGGGAAGATCATTCCTTTTTTTTTATATTAAACTAGGTATTGAGAATGGTTTAATTCTATTGATATTGGTACTGACGACTACATTTTGGGGATCGTATCGTCACTAAAACAGACCATATCCTTCTGAGAACCAAGAAAAAAAATAAATAAATAAATAATTTCCCCACTTTTTTGTGATTTCCTTTCTCTTTGGAGCTTAAAGAGGCCACCCAAACACATGCGATATCAATGGAAAGCTCCTCTATTTAGTACATCAGGACTAAGCAGGGTAGCTCAAATGAGTCAAAAGATACAGACCAAAAGCAAATATCCAGAGGACTTAACTGAATAGGCTGATTATCAGGAGGATATGGAACAATGTAATCATGGAAAAGGAAAGAGCAAAAACTGACTGACCAGCCTGCAGAAATGTTAACATAAAACAAAAATTTAAAAAAAAATAAGAACGTTTCAGAATCTGAGAGAAACTACTGGTGGACTTGGATGATTCTGATGCATTTCCATGTATTCCTTATTCAGTCCAAGTCTTTCTTACCAGCAGCTTGGTAAACAGCATGTTGAGGTTGGCCTCCAGCTTTTCCATATCTCCACAGAACGGACTCATCTCAGCCAACAGCTTTAGCACCTACACAGAGACAGAGATAGAGAGAGCTTAGCAGATCTCAGTGTAATATGCATCGCTAATGAGAAGCATTGTTACATGGTGCAGACTAATGACCCATTAGCAACATGCATTTGGCTAACACCCCTAACAGGTGGCTGTCATGCTGCCTTTGTTTACTACTACAACCACTCACCAAATGTCAAAAGTTATGAATCTTGACCTCACACCAGTCACCATATTTGTCATGCCAGTCATTGCTGGGCTGAGCTGAATAAATACAACCTAGAAAACTATACTTTGTGTGCACCGCTACTGACCAGCAGAATTTTGGGGGTAGAATTACAGGTTTTCCACCAGAAAAGTCTGAGAGAGTGTTATCTGAATGTGGTTGAGGAAGTTTGTTGTACTCAACATAGTGATATCAATTTGCGCTTGATAGGTGCTCTGTCATCCTTAGAGATCACTGAGAGAGGGACACCCAGCAGGTTGATTTCCTCTTACAAGATATAAATACTGACAATAAACAACTGTATTAATATTAAACTAATTTCACAACATCCACATACAACTACATAAGAGTGAGCGTGATACACTAACCAGTATTACATTTTAAACTCACTTCAGGATCACGCATTTACATTTAAAGGTACTCACTTCCAACTGAATGTCCAACTCAGCCACAGGACTTGTCAGGGCGCTGAGGTTTGGCAGGACGTGTTCACAGAAGTAGGTTACAAAACGTGTGGAATGGACATTTTTCTACAAGAGACAAAAAACAAAACAAAAACATGACTAATTATATAAAGTAACATAACTCAAAGTAAAAGTACATTTTAACTGAATAGACCATTGATTGATTTTAACACCTCTGCTTTAAAGTGCATAAGTTGTACTTACAGAGAACAGTGGTAGGGCCTGGCGTGTGCACTGCAGCAGGCGGTCCACAGTGTCAGGGTCAGCTGGGTTGAGGGCCTGCTCCAGGAAAGCTTGCTCCACCACCAGCTCCACCAGCTGCTGCCTCCCATTTACAGTCTGCAGTACCCGTAGACCCGACACTACACGCATCAACAGCACAAACTCCTCTCCTGTCACATCCTCCATCACCTGCAGAGAAGAGAAACAACTGCTCAGAATGTGTTCTTATCTTGTTATGCAAAAATGTTCATTTGTGACTTGTTGCAACTTGTCAATTTTTTTTCCCCGTACAGCCAACCTAAATTTGGTCAACAAAGATTTTTTTGCAATGCTAAATGTATGGTCCAATACCTACTGGACAGCTATACATGCCAACGAAGGACTGGGGCTGGGCCATATCATACCGTTCACGTTAATACCGGTATAATGTTGGGCAACGATAAGAAAATGAAATATTGCGATAGAATATGGGTAAAACGCGCATGAGCAGTGCCTTTGTTTTCATACACACATGGCGGAAAAAGCATGGCGGCGATGGAGAATGAGAAGGGTGAAAGCGGATTGTTGAATGAAACGGATGAACCAGAATTGGTTTGTAAAAATGCTGCAACTTCAGTGGTGTGGAACTGGTTTAGCTTTCGTCCATCAGATACACGACAAAGCACTATTTTTGGTAGAGCATGTTAGCGGGCCGTCGTTATTACCGTGTTTTTTGGAAGATACGGCGCACTCAAAATTGGTCCTTTGATTTACATTTAAAAAAAAAAAAAAAAAAAACCAGCTGCTTGTTTACGCGTTTACTCGCCCTTCTCTACGAAGGACCACTAAGGGTAGCTCAGTTTCGATGAAAGTAGCCAATAGGCAAGTGAGAGAGACTCACCTCTGCTTTTTAAGGTCATACCCAAAACAACTGCACTTAAATGGATTAAGCAAGGGTTGAGGGATTCACATCGTCACAGGTTAGTCGATGTCAGTAATTAACAAAACAAAGACAAGATCATCAGGCACACCCAAAACAATCAGCACTCTATAGACACCCCTAGTCTAGACAGCCACGTGTCTTCTCATGTAAATTACCCTTGTTACATTCAAACACAGAGCAACTTAAACGATCACTCGTTAATCAGTTCTACACTATCTACAAACCTTCTTTGTTTCTGCAAAGACGTACTCCTCCACCTCTTTTGTCATGACATCCTCTGGCAGGGTCTTCAGTTTAGTTGATAGAAACTTGATGGCCCTTTCTCGCACTATATCCTCTCCCTGCAGGATCTGAGAGAAGAGTCCCCCAAGGGTTCCTGAATGACAAAAAAGAAAAATTTAAAAAAAAAATGTTGTGATATATATATGGAGTGTCCTTTCTGAATAAAGATTTAATACATGTGTTACAGCATGATATTACGCACAAGTAAATAAGTAAATATATTCTCAGGTAAATGTTTGCACTCCAATATCCCAGGGTTATAAGCAGAAAAAAAGCTGGCAGGGTGAACAACGTCCATTTTAATAATTAAAACAGGCCTAGCTGCATTTCAGTTTTCCCCCAGGGGAAAGAGAAACTCACCCCTGGCATCCATTTTGAAGATAGAAATAAGTGCTGCATTCACTTGGTTAAACTCAGCCGTATCATCTGAAAGCACAAAAACGTCAATAAACATTAGCAGAGATAAACAATACTGGTGGGGTCTGAGTAGCTTTGTGAAATCTGAAAAATTGTTACCTGTCTGAAGAAGCTGAGTGAGAATATCTGCAACTCTGGGGATGTTGTCACCAGTTGCAAAGCGCGGGAGCTCTTTGATGGCCTGACGTCGGATCTGGTCAATGAAAAGTACACAGAAAAATAAATGAATAAAATAAAAATGAATATCGGGAACACATTCAGTCCCTGAAAGATCCCCAATATCAATCTGGAAACAGGCAAATCAAAATTTGTAGCTACTGTTGGAGGTATTTAGATTCATGGCTACATATGTTAGTTAATACTCACCGAAACATCCTCATCTTCACAGAGATCTAGTTGGGCATTAATAGCTGCATCTGCAAGTTCAGGAAAGCTGCTGAAGAACTTGGGAATAAACTGTGCTGCCAGACGCTTCTCCTTGGGGCCACCCTTCACACCATCCACTATTACCTGGTAGGCATCTTTGTGCTGCAGAATGATGGGACATCGCAGTCGTTACTTGGGACAATAAATATACCCCAAGGTTAAGTATAGATCGAGTTAAACTCTGGGGACATGGGGATTCGAGAAAAACTAAAGGTAAGAAATAAAGAAATAAAAATGGCATACATGTCGAAGGAGCACAGCATACTAGTTTTATGTCACTTTGTTGTTCTACTAACAAAAATCGGTTAACTGATTTTCAAAAGTAATTTAATGATGGGTCTGGAAGAAAAGAAAAAAAAAATCACAAAAAGTGATTACAGTTCTGTAGTTTTCAGTTTATTTGCAAAATGGGTTTGCTTATTTTTTTTAAGTTTACTTCACTTTCGGTAATCTTTTCAGCTTATTATATGAATAGTTATTACAATGAAATCACTTTGTAAAAAAATCTAGCTCACAGTCACAATAAACATATGCACCCGAGAAATATCCAACGTATTTTTTAAGATGTCAAAATGTTTAATAACGCTTTCATTTAGCTTTTTTTAATTTCTAAAACCTGAGCTTTATCATGGTTTCTGTATATGACCAAAATGTCCACGTATAGGATAACATCCTAAATGAGATAGATCGCGGTGAAATTTGAATAAAACTATCGCCGCTTCCTATTTGTGGCCTAAGTGAAAAAGTGTTTTGCGAGTGGACAAGTTTAAAACTTCATCTTGAAAATAATGAATGTAGTAGTGAACTTGGTTTGGCTTATGGATCGCCACGGCGAAGCTATTAACATTAGCCCGGTCATTACTATAACTAGCTACAGTTAGCTTAGCACACACAAACAAATGTTATGTAAACCAGAAAAGTTATCAACGTTGAAAGTAAAAAAATACACTGCTGCAAGGCAACATGAATATGTTCAGTTTAAAACGTACAAGGTGATGTTTATTTACCTGACTGAGGTTGTCCTTGGCATCAGCAAGGATCCCGTAGCTACGATAGAGATCCTCAATTGTGACCGCCATCAGCGTGATTTCAAGCGACTGCTACTCACAGATAAGACCTCTGAAAAATCCACAAAGTAAAACCCGTCGCAGGTTGCTTTTGCTCCGCGCCGGACGACTGCGAAACAAACAACGCCGTAATGTGGAAAGCTACCTTGTCAGGAAACGGGACGGAAAGATGAAATTTCAAGAAGCCCGTGAATGAATACCCCCTACTGCCTGTCTTCTTCGCGCTACTCTCTGGCGTGCTGGCTAAAAAAGCTACGGAATACCGAGTGCAGCGCATGCGCGGGTTTGGCCAATCGCATAGCGTCAGCAGGCACGTGACACGAGTGTGCGCCAAATCGATGCGCAGTTAAACTACTCATGACAAGAAGTTGTGTGGTCTGTGGCCCTAAACTAAGCGTAAACAGATAATACATTAACTAATAAGTATGGGTAAAGTAATACTATTTTTATTGGTATAATGCCCCTTATATATACATATTTTTTTGTTTTACACTGCTTGTATAGGCAGTGTAAACACGTTTATGTTTCTTTTAAAAATATATATTTCTAATCAGCCACACAAAAATTCTAGTTGCACAAAAGGAAGGAGGCAGTGGTTTAAGGCTGAATCGGTTTGTAGCATGTATTTGTATATGCCCACATGGCAAAGTTACAGGTCTTAATTTAGTCTTTGGAAATAAAGACCTAGATTCATAGAGCTTTCTTTGTCCATCCGTAGCTAGTTTTGTGGCATACTCAAGGTCAGGTCTGTTGACCAGTTGTTTCATTTCTCACTAATGTAATGATAAGAAAACACAGATAACAACAGAAAGTCAGTGCAAATAGTTTTATTGAACTAAACTGGTTGCAACAATTATGTACAAGCAATTATCTGTCAGGAAAGAAATGCAGTTTTATAAGAATCTGATTCCCGCTCCAAACTGGACCCCGTCACATATCCTGCAAAGACAATAAAGAATCATTGAAATGTAATTGAAAGACAATTATTAGCTTATTTCTGTTGCACATCAACAACTGCAATGTAATACAGATTTTTTTTTTAAGTAATCCATTTCTTAATTTTCCCATAGCAATGTTCTGACACTGTTTCATACTTGCCAAACTTAGAGTAATAAGTTCTTTAGTGTCACATTTAAACAGATCTGTAATGTACAGTAAATTAATTATTGACGTTAAAGAAACCACCACTATACTTAATTTGATTGCGGTCAGTTAGAATGTGTTGTTCTTTTCAGACTAAAATTCATCATTCATCATCTATTTACAGTGATTCTATTGGCCTAATATTTCTTTAAAGAAACCGTAAATAAGTCCCAATAAGCTTATCTTAGACTAGCTGATAAAATTAGCATTACCTGTCTCCACTTTGGACTCCCATGGGAATGCAGTAATTCAGCTCAAGCCTGGCAATGTTCCCCAAGCGCAGCACAATGCCCAGTCCATATGACCAACGTATACATTCAGCCAGTTTCTTCAAATGTGCTTGTGGCCCCTCACCTGAACAAAAAATGTACATATGAACCCAACCATATAGGCAAATGCATGTATTCATAATCTGAGCAGTACTTGTCCTAACAACATAAAATCCTAATCCGGTCTTGGTAAAAAATAAGCATAAGAGAGAGATAAGATAAGATAAACCTTTATTAGTCCCACACGTGGAAATTTGTTGCAGAAAGTGGACAGTGCAAAGTTACAGTAGCAAAAATTAAGAAAAACAATGGAATAGGATAGGATAATAAGAATAAGATACTATATACAATAGAATAAAACACTACGTTGTCAGAAGAATTACACATAGTGCTCATCTGTTTTAAAAGCTCACCATAGTTGAGGTTACAAAGGTTCCCGGCATTGAGGAAGAAGTGGGTTCGGAAGAGGTCACCAAAGCCTCCCATGCCTGGTCTGAAGGGTAGAGGAGTGTAGAGGTGGAGGCCTCCAGCCCAGTAGGCTTCTCCCCCCAGGTAGTCACCTGCCATACCAGTAAAGTCAGCACATAACCTTTCAATTAATCATCAAACTTCATTCTGGTTACCAAGCAGCTTATCTGAGGTAATGCCTCACCTTCACTCTGTGGGCCCATACTGTACATACTGAAACCCCTGATACTGGTGGGGCCACCAAGATAGAACCTAGAATATCAACAAAGTACAAAACACACAACAAATTTAAATTAAACTGAACTTTATATGTCTTTCGCTACAGCAATTGGAACAGGCTCCAGCCCACCCGCAACCCTGAACTGGATAAGTGGAAAAAAACGATTGATGGATGGTTTTGGGGATAAGACTAGACAGTTTAAATTTTTGAGCCACACCGGAGTCAGACAGTCATTAAGGGAGGCAGATAAATCTGCTTTGAATTAGTAGAAAAAGATGCTATTTGTAACTACAGACACCGCCCAAGTTTCCCATTATAAAAAGTGGTCTTTTAAAGATTTAAATGCTAACCATTATAGATGTTGGACAGCAACATCACTTTCAACAGCCTAATTTACAAAGCTCTAGGACCATCAAACCTCTGGTTAGTAATGCCAGTGTGCTGTGAGTTTTTACCTGTCTGCTATACTTGTCGGCTTATCACCAATGGGTAGAAGCAAACCACCCCACAATGAGGCAGAAAGGACCTGAGGGAAACATTCAGTGTTTAGTCAAGCTGAATCAGCAAAAAGAGGCCAGCTGTTAACAGGCCATTTTTTCATTACTTTATTATTGGACATCAATAATCATTAATCATATATAGTCAATGAATTGGCTAGTAAAGCTATCTAATCAGCATAACAGCCTTTTTAACACGCTAATTTTAGGGAAGATTTTGTGGCAACTGACTGAAATGTAAAATGAAAAATCTCACTGAGTCCCAGAAGAGTGTTTTGTTGAGCTGGATCTCAAAGTCTTCCTTTAAGAAACTGGCATCTCCCCCAGTGTAACCAGCAAGTTCCTACACAACCACCAAACAAAATGTCAAACTTGTGTATGATAATAGTCACTAACTTTCTACATAGCATTTAAAATACATCTAATTTAGTGGTGAACAACAAACCTGATGGATCTTCAACAGACCACCCTTCCTGGGAAGGATGGAGGAGTTTCTGGTGTCAATCACCATACCATGCTGCAATTCAAAACATCATATTTGCAGGTTTATTTCCATGGAGCCTTTGAGAAAATTCAGGCTTTTTCCAGTTTTCAAAATAAGCATTTAACTTCACTGTAACTTCACTGTAAAACAAATAAATTTAAATTTAAAAACAAAAAACAAACAGAGAAATACCGAGAGTGAGGACTTCAGAGAATGGCCGCTCTCCTCCCGTATAGGAAAAGAGGCAGTGCGGGCCAGACAGCCAAGCTCTCTCCATACTCCTTCCCACTTCAGAGTTTGGCTGGTCTTCCACACAGGAAACTATGGGTATTGATAATCAGATGTCATTTAATAACTGTTGTTTGTATAGAATTCAATTCTGTATAACCACAGTCTATACATAAAAGATGGCCAATTTGATATCAGCGATTGATTAATGAAAACCCATTGTGAAAGCATTTTTAGTGTTGATTCCTGATTGTTTAGAAACTGGATGAAATGAACGATGGGTGGATCTGATTGAGAAACAAAAGAACAATGACGTCTGAAACGGTAACGACTGTCAATCACGCGATGACTGAGACACACCCTAAAGCAGTTAGTAGGGGCTGTAATTTACAAAATGAAAGTCTTGTTGTTTAAAATAAAGACTTCAAACATGTGACTGAGCCTTTGAATTTATCAGGAAATTGTTTACCGAGTGAGCTAAATGGCCCTTTTTCCACTTCTACACAATCTAATCAAACTTCTTTTGGCAAGCAGAGGAGACGCCTGCTACTGGTGATCAGGTTTATGGCTCTTCAGATTTAGCTTGACTTTCCAGAGTTTCCAGAAGCTACATTCATTTTTAGTGCTGTCAATAGATTAAAAAAATTAACTAATTAAGCTCACAATTTTCTGTAATTAATCGTGATTAATCGCAATTACTTGATTGATAATTAATTACACTTTTTCAACTTTATATTTAAGCTTGTAACAGACATTTATGCAATATAATGAAGTCAATGGGGAATAAACACAAAGAATGTATGCTTACACTCAAAGAGAATTTTAATAGTTTTCTTTTAGCACAGGTTCGGTCCTGTGAAATACAATTTTTAAAAAACCTACAAAAAACCTGTACTAATATAAGATACACAGACACAGACACACACACACACACACAACACACCACACACCCACAACACACCACACACACACACACACACACACACACACACAACAACCATGTTCTCAATGAACCCAAAAAACTCATTAATATCAAAGCTGAATGTTTTTGGAAAGTTTAGTGTTTTTAGTTTTAGCTATTTTAGGGGGATATCTGTGTGTGCAGGTGACTATTACTGTGCATAATTATTAGGCAACTTAACAAAAAACAAATATATACCCATTTCAATTATTTATTTTTACCAGTGAAACCAATATAACATCTCCACATTCACAAATATACATTTCTGACATTCAAAAACAAAACAAAAACAAATCAGCGACCAATATAGCCACCTTTCTTTGCAAGGACACTCAAAAGCCTGCCATCCATGGATTCTGTCAGTGTTTTGATCTGTTCACCATCAACATTGCGTGCAGCAGCAACCACAGCCTCCCAGACACTGTTCAGAGAGGTGTACTGTTTTCCCTCCTTGTAAATCTCACATTTGATGATGGACCACAGGTTCTCAATGGGGTTCAGATCAGGTGAACAAGGAGGCCATGTCATTAGTTTTTCTTCTTTTATACCCTTTCTTGCCAGCCAGCTGTGGAGTACTTGGACGCGTGTGATGGAGCATTGTCCTGCATGAAAATCATGTTTTTCTTGAAGGATGCAGACTTCTTCCTGTACCACTGCTTGAAGAAGGTGTCTTCCAGAAACTGGCAGTAGGACTGGGAGTTGAGCTTGACTCCATCCTCAACCCGAAAAGGCCCCACAAGCTCATCTTTGATGATACCAGCCCAAACCAGTACTCCACCTCCACCTTGCTGGCGTCTGAGTCGGACTGGAGCTCTCTGCCCTTTACCAATCCAGCCACGGGCCCATCCATCTGGCCCATCAAGACTCACTCTCATTTCATCAGTCCATAAAACCTTAGAAAAACCAGTCTTGAGATATTTCTTGGCCCAGTCTTGACGTTTCAGCTTGTGTGTCTTGTTCAGTGGTGGTCGTCTTTCAGCCTTTCTTACCTTGGCCATGTCTCTGAGTATTGCACACCTTGTGCTTTTGGGCACTCCAGTGATGTTGCAGCTCTGAAATATGGCCAAACTGGTGGCAAGTGGCATCTTGGCAGCTGCACGCTTGACTTTTCTCAGTTCATGGGCAGTTATTTTGCGCCTTGGTTTTTCCACACGCTTCTTGCGACCCTGTTGACTATTTTGAATGAAACGCTTGATTGTTCGATGATCACGCTTCAGAAGCTTTGCAATTTTGAGACTGCTGCATCCCTCTGCAAGATATCTCACTATTTTTGACTTTTCTGAGCCTGTCAAGTCCTTCTTTTGACCCATTTTGCCAAAGGAAAGGACGTTGCCTAATAATTATGCACACCTGATATAGGGTGTTGATGTCATTAGACCACACCCCTTCTCATTACAGAGATGCACATCACCTAATATGCTTAATTGGTAGTAGGCTTTCGAGCCTATACAGCTTGGAGTAAGACAACATGCATGAAGAGGATGATGTGGACAAAATACTCATTTGCCTAATAATTCTGCACTCCCTGTATATATATATATATATCTCATTCATTTCTAATCTATATTAATTCCAATTCATTTTGCATGAGCAAACAGACTCGGAAAAAAAGGTAAAATATATGCACTTAACATGTTTATGAACATCTTGAACATTCATGTTAACAAAAAACATTTATCCACTCTCTCTCTGTCACGCTTGGGGAGGCACTTCAAGTCCTTGAAACGAGGAACCAAAGCTATGTAAAGCGTGTTCTCAACGATATTAATAGGTCTGCAGTTTGTTGCAATCCACTTGGCAATTGTGTCAGTCAATATGTCCGAGGTAGACTTACTGAGTCCCCGATGCTCCGTGAGTGGTTTGTCGCAAGCTGGGTGACGTGTTAGCCAAAGTCCTAGCAGCATCCCTGACTAGAGTATGCTTCGCGTCAATGTGATATTTTAAGCTGCAAGTGCTTCAGTGAAAAGAAAATTCCTTCTTGCACAATGTGATTGGTTCAGCTGCCCGTCACTACCAGATCTACTGCCCATTTGCGCGTGTGCGAATGTAACTACTTGGACAAACTGCTAGAAATGTGTGGACAGAAACATTTCAGGAATTTTGAGTCATTCTGCCCTCCATACTCCAGATGCGTTAATAGCATTAAAAATTTTTTATCGTGTTAATCGTGATGGCGGCTTAATCTACGTTAACGCGTTAATTTTGACAGCACTAGTTTTTATATATGTCTATATTTATAATATGGCAGTTTCCTTACAAGTAATAAAGAATAATGATTAAATAAAGGCCTATGAAATGCTAGAGACAACATATTATCCAAGATATATATATATTTATTTTAGATTATGCAAGAAAAGTCCAAACTATGTCTTTGGAGCAATACTGCAACTCAGAAATGAACTTTATGGCTCTTAAAACATTCTTATACTTTCTGGTATTTTTTCTTAAACTCATCTAATTTGAAATTTTACTCAAATGTGTTAATTCATCAAAACCATGTTCAAGAATGTTCCAGTTTAAATAGGTTTAGTTGTACAAAACAGAAATAGGCAGGTATTTACGCTCAGTTCTGCAGATACGCCTCGATCCGTCTCCCGCAGTGAACTCCATGGAAACTGACCTGTGACTTTGTAGACATTCAAAGTGATACTGAAAGTGATATGAAAAGTGGAAAACATCAGTACAATAATGCTTTGCAATTACAAAATACACCCACTGAAAGTTACGGCAAAGAGTGCTCAAACATTTACCTACTTAATCCTCAATGTCAACAACAGCATAGTGAGGGTACTTACAGCAAGTAGAGAAACACGTATAACATTATGATTTAATACATTTTAAAATATTAAATTTTCTAGACTGAAAAAATGTAAATTCTACTGTTTAACTTGTTTCTACATTGATATTGGGTGACTCAATACAGGTAATGCCTATGTGCACATCATTTTCATGTCTTACTTGCGTTCAAAGTTTCCTGGTTGGGGTTTGAAGAAAGACAGACCGTATGATGTCTCTTTGGTACCATAGGAGAACTGGAATGTCAGTTTTTCTGCCCGACCCAATACATTGGGTAATTTTAGGCCTAGTACCTGAAATGAAGGAGAATCAACAAACTGATCAG
>NW_024582506.1:199018-201160 GCF_018398535.1 Haplochromis burtoni | reverse complement strand
AACTTTTAGATTTATGTGTGGACAACAAGGAAGAGCATGTGAATAGCTGTCTATGGAGTAAATCTGTGGAATAGTATGGAGAAGAATTTAAACAGATGCACAAAATCTGTGTGTTAATCAGTTAAAAGAATATATTAAAAACACTTACAAAGAAGTATTTAGATGAGACAGGGTGTTAAATACTTAAACTCTACATTTTGATTGCAATGGTCAAAGTTTAGTGTCATAACTATTAACATTTAAAGCTTGTGTGCATGTATATATTACACTCTATAACAAAAAGAAATATGATGAGTTAAATAGAGATATGAATGAACAAGCATTTGCTTCCTCCTATGTCTTTTTGAGCAGGACATGGTCAACATTTTTCATCACGAGAATAGGTTGGCTTTCTTCCATTTCTTCTTATACGTTTGAGATAAAGACTTCATTGTAATATGTCTGATATGTAATCATAACAAAGTCATTTTTGAAGACCACGCAGTGACTGCCAGTACCTCGTGAGGTGTCGATAACAACTTCAACTTTTCTGAAGATCCCGAGACGCAGAAGCTTCTGTCGCGCTTCATGGGACTTTCGCATAACCTGCACAACAGTTTGAACCATGTGTTACAACTACTCACAACCATAAGCTGAACAGGAAACAATCATTTCACACATATTAATATGTACCTACATCAATCAAGTTCTTTGCCTGGAAAACATCTGAGATTTCATAAGTCAGCAGGTCCTCTTTGGTTCTTCCAAGCCCGTCTATATGCACTTGTTGAACCACAACCTGAAAAACAGAGAAGACAGACGCACAAAAAAAATGGTAAAGATCCCAAAGAGAAAAAAATATACATTTATTTATATATTTGTATTTACATAAATGTTATTATTTAGATAAATTGGCTAATTGTAATATTAGCCAAGATGGCAGCAGCATGTCTCCTTGTTGAATGTCTGCTTTGAATTTTTGGGGTATTTTTTGTTTTTTTTACTATCTTAAATGGATTTTAGTTTTTTCTAACAAGTTTTTAAGAGTATTTTAAACTATTCTCTAAATTCTTGGAAAGTGGTCTTTTTTGGGGACCTCTGCTACTACCAGAGGTTGTCTGCACCACACCAGGGCCTGTGCTGCTAGCATAAACCAACTGAGCCTCAACCAGGGCCTGTGCTGTTTTCTGAGGCTATCTCACTGCACCGGGGCCTGTGCTGCCAGCTGGATCCATCGGCACCATCCCAGGACCTGTGCTGCTGGCTGAGGCCATCTGCACCGCACCAGGGCCTAGCTGGACCCATAGGCACCACACCAGGGCCTGTTCTGCTAGCATAAACCAACTGAGCCTCACCAGGGCCTGCACTGCCGGCTGGACCCATAGGCACCACACCAGGGCCTGTGCTGCTAAACCAACTGAGCCTCACCAGGGCCTGTGCTGCCAGCTGGACCCATAGGCACCACATCAGGGCCTGTGCTGCTAGCATAAACCAACTGAGCCTCACCAGGGCCTGTACTGCCGGCTGGACCCATCTGCACCACCCCAGGGCCTGTGCTGCTAGCATAAACCAACTGAGCCTCACCAGGGCCTGTACTGCCGGCTGGACCCATCTGCACCACCCCAGGGCCTGTGCTGCTGGCTGGGGCCATCTGCACCGCACCAGGGCCTGTTCTGCTGTCTGGACCCATAGGCACCACACCAGGGCCTGTGCTGCTAGCATAAACCAACTGAGCCTCACCAGGGCCTGTGCTGCTGGCTGGGGCCGTCTGCAGCACACCAGGGCCTTTGCTGCCGGCTGAACAAACTGCATCTGTGTTGCTAGTGGAAGACATCAGCACCACACCAAGGCCTGTGCTGCTCGAAAAGCTTATCTGCAATACATCGGGCGCTGTGCTGTTGATTGAAGCCTTCTACACCACATTGGTGAATGTGCTAGCAGAAGCCCTCTGCTAGCAAGCCACCAGGACCCGAACTTTTGGCTGGAGCCTTACTTGCCATCCTAGGTTTGTGCAGCCTATTTAATTCAGCATCAACAATCATTGTGTTTTGGATAATGGCTTTTTTAATAACTTTACTTTGCTTATTGGCCGTGGGGGACTTTTGGACACTCAATTTTTCTAAGATGAGAACATTTAACAGTGACCCCATTCTGCGAGACATG
>NW_024582506.1:170496-198001 GCF_018398535.1 Haplochromis burtoni | reverse complement strand
CTTTTTTAAGAGTTATCAAGCAGAGTGTAATTATAGTGTAAAGATGGGTATTGCAATGTGACAGTGGTAATCAGAGTACGTCCCATTTACAATCTGGCACAGAATAAACCTTACATCTTTATTTTCAAGAACTTCTTGTTTCGGCTCTTGGTCCATCTCCGGAGCATCAATGTCGTCAGCTTGAACTCCTAACTCTGGCCCATGCATGGGCAGAGGGTCTAGGCTCTGCAGGACATAGTAAAATGGATATATTGGATAATTGGATATATAATTACTTCACAGAGTGTTTTACTGAACAAACAAAAATGACTTTGAAATTAATTGTGCATATATGTGAATATGTGCATAGAATCTATTTTATTTTTACAGGGTGATTCAGGCTTGGGGCTCTATATACTGTTGGGGACATTGAGGTCAGGTCTGTGGAAATACTTCTAAAAGGTTAAGGTTTCATAACGGGAATTACAATAATTTACTTTTTTTTTTAATTTTTAAATTAAAAAAACGTTCTCCATCATTTCCAAAATTCAGATGAAAAAAATCAAAACAAATATTTAAACTACTTACAACCAAAACTGTAAAAATTTTTTTACAGTTTTGTTGTTGTTATTACTTATTAAAGCAAGTCAGTAAACTGCATCTATCTGGCTCAGTTTTAAAGATATGGTATCGTCGATAAAACATGTGAGACACTCGTTATCCTATTCACATATGACCCATTTATTAATAAACCCATACCCGCAGCCCTGTACTAGATAAATACATAAACATAATAAGTACAGCAGTGGGGGGGGAAAAACAACCCTCACTTAAGTTCATTAAGCACACCAAAGCCTTTCAAACTGCAGCAAAAGGAAAGACACCACTAGCATGCTATGAGTCTAAAACACACAGTTGGAATAGCTTCTTAGCATTTTACCGTGGTTAATAAAAAACTACAACTTGTGGCCTGAATGAATCCAGTCTCTGTACAGTGAGCTGAATGCCTGAGCCTTGTTTGTATCTTGTTGAATTACAGTGCAGAGGGCCTCTCACTCCAGCAGCCGCTCTGTCAGATAACTCACTTAAACACAGACACGGAGGTCAAAGTCCCAGCTCGCACGTTTAGCGGAGTTTTGCTTACCCTGGCATGGACGGTACCCATGCTGAGCTCCGCAGGGCGCTGTCCCAGCAAAAACTGACGAAACTTTGAGACGAAAAAGATAAACTAATTTAACCTACAAGTCACCGGAGAAAGGCGAGGGTCCTCCGTATAAGGACGCGGACATGTCACTTCCTGACCACGCCTTCTACCAGTGCGCGTTCAAGACAACCACGACGGATAAAGGGAAAGCAGTCAAACTGCAATAAATACAGTCGTTATTCCACAAAAACTGTTTTACTGCGGTTCTAGTGCTAGCAGAAGTACTAACGATCGTGAATATAATGTTAAACATGAACATAGATGTGGATAATGACAGACAGAGGTCATTTCAACAGGCTGTATTGACTACAAACAAAGGCAAAGACAAACCATTAATGCTGTGCCTTTTTTGGTTTGAATTTATTGGTAGATAAAGATACACATTTTAACATTTCAAACTAAACAGTTCAAAGCTGGGCTGGGCAGTAGCTTCAACACTTCACAGCTGTACATAAGTTGCTGAGCACCTCTCCAGACCTTGTGTCCTGTAACAGAAAAATAAGTTAACAATCGCCCTCGCAAAACGCTGAGTATTAAAATTCTGGTAAACACTGTGTTTGTACCACTGCTAAGCTCTACTTACGCTTCTGTTTTGAACGTCTCATGGGATATCCGATCTTCATTTACACCATCGGGACATTCATTGATGTCTTTTATGCCCATCATTGTCAAAGCTGTGGGGATGAATGGTTATTATTATTACAATAACATTTTGCTATATAAAGAATGAATACATTTGCTACATAATTTTGAGGTCTGTGAAGAGAAACAATAAGGGGAGGACGTTCAAACTCGTCACAGAAAGGCCCCAGACTAGATTTGAACCCAGTGTCTTTAGGTTATAAAGCAACAGTGCTTCATTGTTGATTCCTTCATTTTACGTCTCATTCAGCTCCATCCCAAGTATTTAAGGTGTCTCTTCCTGTCCCTGTAGTTCAGCACTCACCTTGTTTGTACTGGACAAAAGAGATGTATTGTTTATTATCAGGGTCCATAATCCTAAAGACTACATCCAGGTTAGAGTCATCGAACAGATTTGGCCCAATCACACCACTCTGTTGAGACAGCTTTAGCTGCTCCAGTTTTTCAATAAGAAACTCCCTGGGTTTCTCTGAAAAAATACACAAGAAACAATGTAAAATAAAACAATCATGGTGGACATATGGTGATGAAAATTAAAAGCAAAATGTTAGTACCATGTTAGAGTAACACAAAACAGACATTTCTCTCAAGAGAAAGAGCAGTTAACCAATTAATATTTTATCTAGCACAAAATAAGTCTGTAGTGCAACAAAGGCTATGTCTGCAATATTTTACAGCTGGATTTCAGTTCATTATAATCCCCTGCTCAAAAACTGTTCTGGGTAAACAAACAGGTGTTTTAGTCCTTTAGTTTCCCAGTAAGCACATATGAGCTAACTTTCCAGCTTTTGCAGTAGCTTTTTGTTTTTAGCACAACCGGATGCAGTGTCTGTATAAGAAAAGACCAAATAAGCTCTAACCGGGTCTGTAAAAGAAGAGCATGCTAGTCAGGTTGTCCATAAGCTCGATGAGTTTGTGTTTCTCCAGATAAACAGCTGCGTCTTCCTCCCTCCGCGCCGCCATCTTTTCCCCTTTTGTTTGAACCTGTTGCTATGATACGCAGGTCGGGGTCAGGGCTGTGTCCAGGATGTTTTCACTGGGTTGGCACACCGAAACCATGAACAGGGAAGAAATGATCTGTCTATAAACTATCGAACCTACAGTTTAAAAACGTACGGCATGGAGTACAAAGCACGACATCTGCATCCATATAGCGGAGCAGAAGCAGAAAGTAGCACAACACAGAAATACGTAAATAAAGTACTGTTTTTCAGTAAAGTACTTGAGTAAACGTACTAAGTTACATTCCTTCTGTCTTAGCCATATTCTTATCCAACAGTGCTGAGCAATACAAGTACTGGTGACTGGGCTTTTGTTGTGACCACCAGGTTTTTACCACTTTGTAAAGTACTTTATTGTGAAGTTTGTTCTTGGAAAGTGCTACATAAATAAACCTTACTTGCTTATGAACTGGTCAGAAGAGAAGCAGGGCAATAATATTTGATCGGAAGCCAGTCTTCCCATCAAATATGCTGCCTGAAGCATTATCTACAATACTTGCATGGTAAAGCCATTTAAACAGCATTTATATAACTATCAACTGAACATGATTAATAAATGTGTAAAAGCTAGGCCCAAATTAAAGTTTTTAAAAAAACCTTTCTCCTCTGGAAATTATAACACCATCTTGGCTTATGTGTAACCCTCTCAGTTATAATGTCAGTTTGTATTGATAGATAGGAGCTCCCTCAAACAATCAGTGTTGGGGTCTTATTACTTTACTTATGTACTCCTTTGTAAAAAATAATTTGACACTCTACTTCTCTGTGGCACTTATCAATTGAAAGGCATTATTTCCATTGTTATTTAACCTTAACTTAAACTTTACGCCTGCCAACATGTAGGAGTTTAGACTTGTGATCTTAAAAAAAAGGACTGTCAAAAGCTATTTTGATGAAAAGCACTTCAAGCTTGAATACAACAAAAAATGTGATCAAATGAATGCATTGCATGCCACACTATACTAAGAACACTTCATATCTCCCTCCCTAACCAATTACAGTCAACATTAAAAATCATAAGTCTCATGCTGTCATCCAATGAGTGGAACAACTCCCCCGCCCAAAAGAATATCTATTAAATTTTTTTGTTCCAAAAAAGGAAATTGTATGCATTTCAGTTTAAATCACTCTCATGTACCACAAAGTGCTGCCAAAATTCTTGTTTGATGTTTTTTTTTTTATTGAAAACATTTTTATCTCCATGGTGGAGGCCATAAACTCTTTCATGACTCCAACTCCCGCTATATGTTTTCATGATTAAAACCTCAGAGTATTTTGCACTTTAACAATGCAAACACATTCAAGAAGGAAGAAGAAATGCAATAACAGCCGGGGGGGAGATAATCCGGATAAGATCCTTAAGATCCCTGATAACCAATGATATGGTACTTTATTCTTCTCCTGTTTGTCCCATTAGAAGAAAACACAGAAGATATTTATGTGCAGACATCCCACACATGACATAGTGGGGCTAGTGCTATCTGCTTCTTTCAGTGTCTGTCACACAGAGGATGTAGATCCACATCAGCCGGTATCTTGTTCAGATTTAACCTTCTTTAAGGCTTCTTCTCTGACTTTGTAGCCCTGCAGCTCCGTTCGAAGCTCACCAGGCTTTGGTGGGACGTCTGGTATACTCTGAAAGAGAACAGCAAGCACGTTTAACTCAGCCTGACAGGTGAAAGCTCATTGGTTGGATGCATCTGTGAATAAACTGCTCACAAATTCCAACCACAATTTCCCTGCATAATATGTCAACTCTAACCAAAGAATCGGACATCAACATACTTCCAGCTGAGAAACAGTGACAGCAGCTTGAGGTGTCTGGGTTGGCAGTGATGCCATTTTTGATGTGATTTTTTTTTCATTTAGAACATATAAATACATTTTAAAAATATTCACATTTAATAAACCACTGTAGATGAGCATACTGAGATGTATTTAAAAATAAGTGCTATTTCAACATTATGTTTTTTTCCCACATTAAGGCAACATCAATACAAAGAAAGACTGCAGTCTGAAATCAAAGGAAACAATAAAGATGTACTTTCATATAGTATGGTGGGCCAATGGTAATGTCTTTGTCAGTAAGGAGGCTGTAAAACTGGTCATAACACTGCTCTACAAAAAATATTTTTTGTTTGCTACTTATAACTTCACAACGTCAGCTCTTTATCGATCCGATATAAGCTTACTGATCAGATTTCTGAGATACACGTCACTGACATTCTGAAACTTTTCAATATCAGTGTAATATAATAATAAAACATCTGGAATTTAAAGAATGTACCACCAAAATTGTTTTAAAGATTATTTCTGTTAATTTCTTTTAATTAAATTCCAAATAAAAAGAAGTCTGTGTGCTCCAAAAAGGTTTAAGGCACTTGCTTATACGCTTGGACCGCACACCCGTCTCTCTCTGCAAGAACAAGCAGTTTATGCTCAGATTAAATTTTCGCTGCTATTGGTTTTCTTTTACTTTGATATTTCTACAAAATCATTTCCCGTGTTCATTGCTGACATCATCAAGATTTCCAGATAAAAAGGAGAGATGAGAATGTAAAAAACTCTGTTAGCCTGCACAAATGCTTCCCATGCTGCTTACTCACTTTCTTTTTGAACTCATCGTCATGCACCAGTTCAGGGATTTCAGGACCAAAGAAAACAACTCCCTGAATTTTGGCTTCACTTTTCTGGTGACCAGAAAACCTAAATCTTGGCATCCTTGATGAAGGTCTCTGCATGGGATAGACTGAAGTCTTTGTTCGACCAGGCCAATGTTTGACAATGTTTTCCCATACTAGACAGTATAGTACAATCCTGGGTCGATTTGGCAAATAGAAGCTTCCAGTTTTGGCCTTTGTTTACTTTTGTTGATACCTAAGGCTTAATTTTGTCCCTCACCAGATCAGGCAGGTAGTATTGATGGACAGCCTGTGCTCCTGCAAACATGGCCAAAACACTGGCTCCTAACATCCGGATGTACCGAGCCCAAGACACCCCAGCTGGCATCTTCACAGACTGATCTGACTCAACCTGGAGGAAAAGATAAGTGACCAGGTTCAAAACACTGGTCAAAAACAGCACACAATATATGAAGAGATAGAAATTAGTATAGATAAACAATACATTTTCAGCTCTCCTTTTCAATCTGGTGCTAAAAATATAAGCATCCCCTTTTCTTCTTAAATAAAACTATAGCTGTCTACTAAAATTAGCACCACTGCCATTTAGTTGAAGATGTTTAAAAACTCAATACAACGCCGGGACGCTGTGCATGCAGCACTGTCAAAGTACTACCATGTAGCTAAAGTATCCCTTTTCATATTACAAATGTATGGCAGACTGCACATATTGTACAGATGCACTGTATATGAATAATTCACACATCCACAGCCGCTATCCATTCACATGATGCTACTGATTAGCCATAAAACACGCTGTTTAAAAACATCCAAACACGGAGACTGTTAACACAGAACTACACTTTAAAACCTTAACTTAATTGTTCCCGTCACAAATAAGTAAATGTCCACAGTCTAAAGCTCATTCTTACTAGCTTAAAGTCAAGTGTCTGTCATTGAGGACCAGAAGCAGATCGTGACGTTTATCTAACTACTGGAAATTCTTTGATAGAGAGTCCTCACTCTGTCTTTTTTTCCGTGGACTCTTATTTCCTCTCAATTGTACGATAAATCCGCCTCTGATTTTATGGAGAAGTAATGAGCTTTCCGGAAATAAACCATCTTCGGTTGCAGTACTCTTCTACACCATAAACTCGTATTGATACACGGCGATAAGTGCCGTCTGTCGCCGCTTAGCGGTAGCTTGCGTTATCTCGCAAAGTTTTAGTACAAGGCTCTATAATAAGTGTTATGTGTCAGATTTCACGAATACAGTTCTAAATGATCTGCAATGTTCTTCTTAGTTTTCTATCGATTATATGACGTCACCGATGCATTTAAAATACTCGTCGAAATCCGATCCCTGCAGTACGCACAGTGACCACAAGGCGGCGGTAAGCATTTCAGCCAACCGGATCAAATCGAAATGTTGAGCGTTTAAATGGTCTTTGTTTTGGGAAGACTCCCAGTCCCTATTTCCTTATTTGAAAGCTAAAGAAATGTATGACAGGTATGTTACTTTACCCATTTACATTTATGTTTGTTAATATTAAATTGCGTTTTTAAAACAACTGTAGAACTTCGAAATCTCGTCAGTTTGCTGTTAGCTAAACCTTCCTGTAGCATCTGCCTTTGTGCCAACAAGCTACTGTGTGCGCTTTACCGCTTACATTTCTCATGTTTATCCATGAGTTTGGCAGCAGAATAAATGTTAATGTATTCAAATAAGTCAACAGTTAAGATGGAAGAAAACCAGTTTACTTCACTGACGGTTCCCTCGGATTATTTTCAGCAGTGGTGAGTTGGTGTTGGAGGTGGCAGGAGGTCTGGGGAAACTTGTCATGTTATCTCCTCGACTCGTTTTCATTTTCATGCATGATGGAGGAAAATAAATGTCATTTGACACTCGACATCATAGCCTACACATTTGTATACTTTATATTTAGGATTGTAGCAACTGATAAGTGTAATTGTGAAGGATAATTGACTACCGTAATCCATGATTCTTGATTAAAGGGAAGTAGGGGTAATTATGTAGGAATAATATGAAACAGAAATACTCTGGATTTAAATTTAGGCATGCAAAAGAAAAACAATACTTGTACAATCTGAATATCTTGATATATTCTGTTATGTTTGTCTGACTAATTTAAAATATTTTTTCTTACATTTTTAACATACCAGCGCATTATCCAGCATTTATTACACCTTTGTTTGCTACAGGCCTTTTTTTAACTGCACTTGTAAACTTTGTCACCTGTAGAGAGTCACGTCAGTTCACGCAAGGTTAAAATGAATAGTTTACATATTTGGCCTCTGTTTGTCTTTGTATCGTCATATTCTGCAAAAGTATCTTCATTCCATTCTGGTCAATCTTGTGATTATTGTAAAAATACACAATTAGAGGTGCAAAAATGTTAGTTGTGTAGGTTGCATCATCAGAAATGATCAGTAAACTAGATAAAAGCAATGAACAATAATTGGGGTGCCTGTTTTACATAAAAAAAAACAGTAAATGAAATGCAGAAAATATGAACTAGTGGATGTCAGCGCATGTGTTTTTGCAAGTATTGTGTCCTGTGTTTAAGTTTTATTCACCCACTTCTCCACACACACCACATTTTCCTGATGTACCTGGATCCTGTTTCATGTCCTTTTTTTTTTTCTTTTCTTTTTTTGCTTAACTTCTTCACGCCCTCATCTCTACTAGGTACCAGTCCAGCCAGCAGTACCCTGAGGTACAGCATGTGGCACCCTATCCCAGCATGGACCATTACACTGAAGGTCCCGTGGATGAGCCTGTCATGGCCGAGCTATCTGTTCACCGGGATCCAAATTTTTATCAGGAACCTTTTTACACGAACTACCTTCCAGCCCCAAATCATTACCCGGAGCAGGTGTCTCAGCAGAACATCAGAGAGCACCAGCAGCACCCAGATCTTGCACTCCTGCACCACCCACGGCATCAACATACACAACACATACAGCATGCTCAACACACACAGCATACACAGCAGCACGGGCCAAGTATTCAGCACCAGCCTTCAGGTCCACCTAAAGGTAATGGAAGATGCTACAATCACAGTAGTTCTTCCCAAGAAGTTTCAGATCTGATGTATTTTAAATATGTGTGCTGCCATTTGTACAAAAAACTACTTTTGCCTTCTGTTTCCCATAGAATAATTTGGAGACATTTAACTACAGTTTAAAGGAATGAGCTGCATATGAACCAGACAAAAGACATCATAACATACAAATCAAAATTCCTCAATAGGTTGTTCAATATACGTTCTCTGAGATCCTATCGCCTGTATTTTAATTGTCTTTTTTTTATTTGTTTGTTTTTGATTCAGTACTCAATAAATTCCTCTACTTTCTTAGACGTGACACCAGTGAAGAAGAAGAGAGGTCGACCTCCGAAACAGCAAGCGGAGGATGGTGAGACACGTGAGGAGGACGACGAGGTTGAGGCTGCCAAAAAAGCCAAGAGGGCTCTCAACCGCTTCAACGGCATGTCAGTGGCTGAAGTTATGGCTAAAACACTGCCAGATGTGATTACCTACAATCTCGACATTTTGATAGTGAGTTATTTTGTATTTCCAGTTTTGTTCTGTGTTTTTGTTTTTTGTTCTAATTGTGATTTAGGTTTGTGACATGGCCAACTTGCAGTCTTTAGGTCTTTAATTATTTTGTGTCTCTCCTCAGATTGGAATTAATCCAGGCCTATTGTCAGCTTACAAAGGACATCATTACCCAAACCCAGGGAACCATTTCTGTACGTTTAAATTCAGTTTCATTACCGACTATAATAAATATGAGCCAGTGTTCATTTTCAGTTCTACCCTGTTTGACCCACTCTGGGCGCATTGTCACTATTGTTTTATAGCTAAGGCTTGTTCTAAGAGACCTTAAAGGTGGCCAAGATGCCAATATGATGATGAAATGCAGCTGAATGTTGTAACTTGTCAGGTTTGAATGCAGGCAACAGAATACATCAGATTTTAAAGAGCTTTTCAAAGGTGAATATTGATGTTTAAAGAGTCAGCAAAACATTTATGCAACACTATTTCTGATGTATCCCCCATAGATTATTAGGATTTGCTAGGTAGATTTTTTCAGAATAAGGGAGTGTCCTTGAAGTTTTTAGATGTATCCCCAAAAGTTGATTCTGGACGTTCATCTGGATGTTGCGTTTTCAGTGAAAGAGACGTTTTAGCACCCATCTAGGGGACTTCTTCAGTCTCAGCTGACTGCAGGTTTCAACAATCTTATAAAAAGTACATTTGCATAATGACTGAAACTAGCACCACTGAATGAACAATGGGCTGGGAGGTTGGTTCCTTGATCGTTAATATGCAAATTCTCATGACCACTGATCAACAACCATTGATCAAAGCTCAGTGATCAAAGACCAGTGATCAATGGTCATGAGTACCATTCACAGAGAGTTGGGGAATGTCTGCAATCACAGCATTGTAAATTGGCGAAAGATGTACCCTTAGGCCCCCTCCTCGATTCAGAGATGGTCTTTCCCTTTTCACGTAAATGGCCTCCTTGACTCCGCGCTCAAACCAGCGTTCCTCCCTGTTCAGGATGTGTGCATCCTCATCATTGAAAGAGTGTCCACTGGCCTGTAGGTGTAAATAGACTGCAGAGTCCTGGCCTGACGAGTTAGCTCTTCTGTGTTGTGCCATCCGCTTCGCCAGAGGTTGTTTGGTTTCCCTGATGTATAAATCCTGGCAATCCTCCTGGCACTTAACAGTGTACACTATGTTACTCTGTTTGTGTCGGGGGACCCGATCCTTGGGGGGGACCAATTTTTGGCACAGCGTGTTTTGGGGTTAAAAGCCACAGAGACATGGTGTTTAGAAAAAATGCGTCTCAGCTGTTCCGATACTCCTGACACGTACGAGATCACTACAGGTTTTTGCTTAGGCAGCAGTTGTCCTTCTCTCCTAGATCGGCTGGAGCTTTTTTTTTTTAGGTGCCTTCTCAGCTTTGACAAATGTCCAGCTGGGATAACCACATTTACTCAGGGCCTTCTTGATGTGATGTTCTTCTGCTTCCCTGGCCGCTGTGTCTGTGGGGATGGTGTTCGCTCTGTGTTGTAGTGTCCTGATGACACCCAGTTTATGCTCCAGTGGATGATGAGAGTCAAACCTTAAATACTGATCCTTGTGCATAGGTTTACAGTACACATCAGCTTTTAGATGTCCCCCATTACTGATGGAAATAGAATAGAATAGAATTCAACTTTATTCTCATTGCACACGTCACAAGTACAAGGCAACGAAATGCAGTCTCACAGTCTAAGAAGAAAATTGCCACTTTTCATATCCTCCCTGGTGAATTTGATGTGTTGGTCCACTGAATTAATGTGATCCATGAATTGTGGTACATCCTGAGATTTGATTTTCACCCAGGTGTCATCCACATATCTGAACCAATGACTTGGTGGTGTTCCAGGGTAGGATAGCATGTACAAATTGGCCACGATGGGTGAAACTGGGGAGCCCATGGCACACCCATGTTTCTGCCAGAACTGACCCTTGTATGTAAAATAGGTGGAATTAAGACAAAGTTCCAAAAGCAAACACACTTGGTCGATGCCGAGAGTGGTTTTGTTGCTGAGGTTGGGGGCATCCTGTAATCTCTTACAGACTACATCCAACGCTTCCGTGACTGGGATGCACTTGAAAACGCTACGTCCAGATGAACAGAATCAACTTTTGTCGGTTTACTTACCTGGATGATTGAGCATGCATCAAGACATTTTTAGATGTAGTTACTTAGAAATATTAGCTATAAAATTTTCTGTTGCTTATTTCAACTTCAGGATGTAAAATATCAACATGGATCATTGCTTTAAAATAAATATATTTTACTCTGGAACAGCATCTCACCTGAAGTAGCTCCATGCTTGTTCTGCAGGCTTAATTGCCTTACAAAGTAGTGTTGATCAGCTATGATCATATGGTATAAAAAACAAACAAACAAAAACAAAAAAAGTAGCAATGTCTGCTGATAACAGTTCTGTAAATTTAGAGCTTCAACAACTGGGAAAACATGATTAATCAGGAGGAAAAAAGCTGGTTTGAGTCCAGTGTTGTGCTAGACGGCCACTTGGTTGATTTTATACTCAGCTCCTCTTTTCTGTCCAGGGAAATGTCTGTTTCTGTCGGGTCTAACTGACCAGCAACTTAACTACATGCATGACCAGAGCCTGCCAGAGAAATACAGCATCGGCTTTACCAATATGGTAGAAAGGACCACACCTGGCAGCAAGGATCTCTCCAGGTAAAGTTAACTAAAGCGACTACAACTAAATGCAAAACAGACAGTTTGTAACTTAAAATAAAATTTGTCCTCTTTTTTTTTTTGGTCCTAGTAAGGAGATCCGTGAAGGAGGCCGACAGTTACTTGAGAAGCTACAAAAATACAAGCCATTAATAGCAGCGTTTAATGGAAAAGGTAAAATGATGCAAACAATTTTCTTTTTTCCATTTTTGTTGAAGTGTTTTGATACTAGCACTAGCTGATTGATTTTATTTTTTGAAGGTATTTTTGTGTAAATTTCACAGGTATTTATGAAATCTTCTGCAAAGAAACCTTTGGTGTGAAGGCCAAGAACCTTGAGTTTGGACTACAGCCGTACAAAATTCCCGAAACTGAAACGGTAGGTGGAAACAGGAAATGATTTCAACATAAATCTGCTCAGCTATACAAACAACAGTCTTCATAGCATTTGACGTTCTTTTCAGGTGTGCTACTTGATGCCGTCATCGAGCCCCCGCTGTGCTCAGTTTCCTCGTGCACAAGATAAGGTGCATTTTTACATCAAGCTGAAGGAACTGAGAGACCAGATGAAAGGCCTGGCACCGAGCCGTGAGGTGGAAGAGACAGAGTACTCTTTTGACCTGCAGCTAGCTAAAGGTAAATATCACAGCTGCACAGTACAGCTGAAACATGAGGCATTCGATTGCTATTCCGTTTATCTCAGTTAAATTCAGAAAGGGACCTGCTTAAAAAGATGTGCGTCTTTTCAATTTTCACAGATTTATTTGTCTTAAATAAATCATTAACTCCCTGCTGATGTTTTTGTTCTGCAGAGGATGCTAAAAGGATTGCAATCAAAGAGGAGCAGCTGGATCCAGAGTATGAAAGCTGTAGTGCACTGCATGAAGAAACCAGGCACAGCAACAACTCCTCGAAATAAAAGAGATTCAGGGGAGGAGAAAAAACAAGCCTGCCTACTGGAGCACTCAGGTAGTGTAGTTATCATGTAGTCGGAAGTTGATGAAATGGGACAACTAAACAACTTTTATATAAAAATCTAAGGAGATTTTTATGTACTTCTTCTGGCACTTCCTTTCAGAAAAAGAAAAAAAAAATCCAAGTGTGAATTTTAGTAAAATAAAGGTTGGCACATTAGCATTAGTGAACTTTTGTTTGTTTCTTTTACCTAAAGAGAATAATACTCATACAGTGTAGTTTCCCTTCACGGTTTTACTCTGGAACCACATCCCACCTGCAGTAGCTCTGTGCTCCATCAGTGGGGTCTGCCCCACAGCTTGAGAACCACTGGATTAAACAGTTTGGAGCAAATGACATAAAACACATGAAACTTGACAACTTGAGATTGTTTAATTTGTGTGTTTATTCTATCAAAAGTAGCTTACGTGTCCATCCATCCATTGGTTGTTGTTTTGTTTTTTTTTCTGCTTATCCAATTTAGGGTTGGAAGGGGGCTGGAGTCTATCCCAGTCACAGCGAAAAAGGCGGGGTACACCTCGGACAGGTCGCCAGTAAATCACAGGGCTAGAGACAGACAAACTGTCATGCTCAAATTCCCACCTAGGGCCAAATAAGAGTTTTCTTTCAACCTAACCCTTGTCTGTGTTTGGACTGTGAAAGGAAGCTGGAGTACCATAAGAGAACCCAATGCGAGCATGGCGAAAACATGTAAACCCCACACATAAAGGCCCATCCACATTATATGCTCATCAGCTTATAATGATGTGTAACACCTCGGGACATTTGCTCAACAGATACCAAATACCAGCTGACCTAGTAGCCTCACCAAGGATGAGAAGTAACACTGTGAGAGAAGAAGACCTCTGTTCCCCAGACATCATAGTGTCACGCACAAAACAGAAAAGCCCCCACAGCACTCACACATGTGCATGTTTTTGGTGTTATTGTTTTTTAAATACTATTTATTGAATTTTTATTAAACATGTTTTCAGTGACTTATTTTGTATTTTCATAGACTTGTATTTTTTTGATTTATTGACTGTATACTCTGGAATTTCTAATGTGTAAGTGCAGAGTTATTAAATCTGTAAATTAATGCTGGCGTGTTTCTATTCTCTGATTGTTTGAGTTATCATGAGAAGCTATAAATGTGTTATAACCTATAGGAAAAGAAACACAGTCAAGCATTCATAAAGACTGAATAATGCTTATTTTTGAGTTAAAACACATATTTTCAAAGCTTGATGAGAACAGGAGCATTTCATTATTTAGAGTTTCTCTCATGCTTATTGAAAGCCTTGAATGAAATACTTGCATCAAAATACCTGATTCATGATTTTGTGAGAATTTTGCATTTTTATTTTGCACTGGTCTTTAAAAACACTTGAGTGTGAAAATGTTTAGGCTTCTAAAGGGAATAATGAATCTCATTTTGAAAAGCGGGATAGTCGCTGTTAATTTGCATACAAGTCTCCTAAAAACAAGGTCTTAGCAGGCTAGATTTACTGATTTTTGCATAACTCTTGCATCCAGCATGAATTTAATAATGGAGATAATTACTAACTAATAATAAACAAGAAATGTATGTCAATGTAGTCTTTAAACCTGTAAGATGTAATAAGATGCTGCAATAGTGGTAGCTGAGCTGTTACTACTTTATTGTTATGAATCATCTTATCATTTCTAATTAATTCTGTAAAAACAATGAAACTGTCCTCTTATTTTTCCTTGTTTTGTCATAGCTGTGGGACTGTTAGTTGTAAATAAAATATTTAAATACAGAAATGCTGCACCTAATTGCAAAATTAGGGACTGATGTCAACCAATAGACAGCAACCTCACGGAGTTTAAACCGAGCAGCTCATACCAATCCGAAAATAGGGGCGTGTCGTTTTCATTTCTAACGATTTATACCGTCAAATTTGCATTAAAAACACTATTCTCCGATATGCTTATAAAAATAAAATATCAAAAAATATTTTATAGTGCAAAAATATTCAATAGGGCTATTTTTCCCTATTACAATAACGAACAGTTTTCCTATTCATCCCTACATCTTACCCTTAAGATGTTCCGGTGTCAAAGTTGAGTAGCAGGATTGTCATGTCTTTGTTGCATCTGTTCCACCTCAAATGTTATGAATAGAAGTGTGTGAATATATGGAAAAATAATAACCATCTTACCTTAAAAGAAGTGTTTCATCAGTGCCCTCAACAGGTATGTTTTACGTGTAATAATATTAAGAAATTGTTTACAATTTCATGGGGAGAAGTCTTAGTGGAAGCGAAGCCATTCATCCATGCTAAGTTAACTGCCCGGCTAGCCGTTGGCTAACATTAGCTGTACTTGTGGCACGGCTACTGAATAGCATTAAATCTTAGCATTTATATTACCACAAATAGTCATCATTATCTGAATTGATAGCCACAAACGCGAACTTTTACCTCATTGCACCGTATTCTAAACCTGTTTTAAAACAGGAAATGTATAACCGTTTTAATTCATGTTAGCTTGTTAGTTAGCATAGCCATGGAAGAAAAGGGTAAACATTTTAGCAGGTGTATACTGTATGCTCTATTTAAAATATCCACTGTTATAAATACTAAATCTATTCGGCTATTAGTAATTTGACTTTACTTTAATGTATCACGGCCATTTAAGTTATCTTTTGTTTGTGTTTTGGTTTATGTCTTGTACAACTCCACAGCCTGACTAAAGTATGCTGTCACATGCGTTCAATTTCATGTACTGCCAAACTCTTATATGTTAAACCACATGTACATCACCTAGCTGTGTTTCTTCAACATCCGTATTGATTTATTTAATAAAGTCAAACCACCCAAAAGATGGAAGAAAAGCTGAATGGATCACTGCCTGTTGTATCTCCGGAGTACCTTCAACAGTGGTGAGTCTTCCTCCTCACCACAGTGTGGCCAGACTGGACCCAGATTATGTTAGCAGCCCTCTAACTGGCAAAGTGTGATACTATGAAATGAAAGCATGTGCATATAGTTGCCCGTTTGACATTTTGTTTTGTTTTTTACATCATTATTTTAATAATATGCCATTTGGGATCATGAACAATTGTTATAAAGGTGTATATTTTCTTTAATCAGAGCTCAGTGTTCTTATGATGTGATCTGATACGTGGAACACAATTGGGGGAAAAATGTGGTTGTGTTTGATTTGCTAACACAGAGATGTCAAAATCATTTCAGTTCATTTACAGGATTTTTTAATATTCAAGCTGTTGCTTTTCTTCAGGCAAAGAATCAAGAGGGTTTTTTGGGGGGGGGGGTTGTTTGAGGGGGGGGGAGTTCAAGCAAAACCATAAAGTTCAGTTGAATCGGACATATATTAAATGTTTTGAAAAGAGTATAGAGTCAGGTGCCAGTTTTTCTGCTCTACCTACTATATTTAGAAGTAATTTAATTCACAGTAAACCTGCTTTATAGCAGAACCACTAAGGCTGTTGATGTTTTTGTTTAGTTTTGATTAGATTGAATCTGTTTGTCCTATACTAAATAGTTTATGAAGTTGCACTACTGTCAGAAATGCTTGAAATTAAACATGTGGGATTTTGTAATTAGTAGAAATGGACCAATCCGATATTACGTATCGGTATCGGTCAGATACGGACGTAAATTACTGGATCGGAAATAAAAAATGTAATCCGATCCATTAAATATCAAAAAAAGCTCCTCACAAAACTTGCGACACGGTGTAACTCGGCTCATAACCGTAGCACGTCGGAGCAGTATGCATCACGTGATAGAGCGGCTGTGTGTATTTGTAGCCTCGCTACCAAACCAGCATTTCATCTCCGATGAAGTTATCCCAGAGAGAAGTAAAGCAAGTGTGTAAGTTCATCTCTGAATGTTTGTAAAGCATTCCCACGTTAAGCTTAACAACCGATATATGGAGCGACTGCCTCTTCTCCCCCTCGCCTCTCTGCTGCTACTTCAATCTGAAACTGATTAATGATCAGCTGATCGGCTTTTCTGTCGCGAGTCCGTCTCTCTTGTTTGTTTTTGGCCCACTTTGCAGCCAGAAAGAGGAAACCAGCGGCTGAACAACAGCAGCACGTTTAAGCTTGATAGCTGTTGTTAGAATTTATTTAATATTACTTTCTACACCAGGATCTTTTTCTACGTAGCTGACGGCTGGTAACTGTGCAGGGGCGGATCTAGCAAAGTTTAGCCAGGGGGGCCGATAGGGCATTAACAGGGAAAAGGGGGCACAAAGACATACTTTTCTTTCTTATTCTCATTTAAAATGTCTAGCTTTTAATAAATAATTATCTGAATCTTACACCCAAAGTTTTAATCTGATGTAAAATGTATAGAAGTCCATTACTGTATATAGTAACTGTTAAGTCTAATATACCCTAGTAAGCTATAGTACTTTTTCCTTTGGGAAGATACCATCTGTGCAGTCTGCAATTCTGTTGAAGAAAGATGTTGAATCTATTTAATTATTCTTGAAAAATAATTTATTTCTGTGCATTTTTTTTCACACTGCATCAAATTAAAGTTGATTACGTCGATTAAGCATCATGAGGTGGAGGGTGGGGGTGGTTCCCTATTTTTTTTTGCTGGGAGTTTGCAACCCTATTAGTTAGGTTGCTTAATATTTCTGCTAAGTACTCTTTAAAATACCAGAATAGGGAGGATGGTGCAGGTTTAAGTTTATTAGATTGATCAGTATTGCTGAACTATGAAATATTTTGGGTGCAGTGTATTTTTTACATACAGGTATAACAGAATAGCTTTAGTGTTGTTGTTTATTTAAACTTGAGTATGAACTTATACAAAATGCAGCAAGATATTAAAAAAACAGTTTTATTGATTAAAAAACACTATATCGGATTCATATCGGTATCGGCAGATATCCAAATTTATGATATCGGTATCGGACATAAAAAAGTGGTATCGTGCCATCTCTAGTAATTAGATGATTAAAATCAATGTGTTTGCTCTTTTATCACCACTCAGCTAAATACAAAAAGACCTAAACAAAAAGCACATAGTTTATGTAATCCAGCTAACATCTGTTTTAACTCCACAGTGCATCTCACACAGCCAACTTGATTGTTGTAAAAATACTTACCCATTTTGTGCTTTTGTTTTGTTTTTCTAAATTTCCTCCACCTCAGGGTTCGGTCTGCCCAGCAGTTTCAAGCTCTCCAGGCTCAATATTCAGACGTCATTCCTGAACATCAGTTTCACTATACAGAGCATCAAGCTGGAGAGCCAGTTATGGCAAACATGGTTAATCCGGAACCCGTGATGGATCAGCTGGAACCTACCAACTTGACAAAACGTACTTTGATATATTTATTGTGTTAACACCTAGTTATAAGTTAGGATCAGGGTTTAAAATGGGCTGGAATGATATTCCTTCAGTTAATCTGTAATTTAGTTTGATAGGGGTCATCAAAACATTATGAGTTAAATTGCCTATCTGGGCACTAGGCCTTTATGTTTTGTTTTCTGCTGCATGATGTTCAGCAGGAGCAGGTAAATTGGCTGGAGCTACACCTAAGCATGATGTGCTCAGCTTTAAAGGCTTCCTCCTTCCTACAGTCGCTCAGAGTTCCTTTTGCTCATAGACAGTGACAAGGGAAGTAAGTTTATTAACCAAAGCATGAATATTGTGTAGTCAGTAACTCAGTTGTGTAAAGTATGTATTGATAAGTTGGAGGAAGGAGGAAGCTTTGCTAGGGCAGCTGACCGCAGCCTGTTCACAAAGAAAAATCTACTGCGCGTTATAAACCTTTTCCCCTTGTTGCACTTTATCCTCAGTTTAGGATCTAATGTTAGTTTAGTGTGACAGTCTTACCATTATATATGGTGTTTTTTTTAATAGAATTTATTTGCTGTATATTAGGGCATCATGATATATAGAAATAGTCTGCCAAAACTGCAGTTTAACACCACACAAGAGCAAATGACTTCCAACAGTACTTACATCATGGTCTCTTATCTTTTTTTATTTTTGTTTTCTCAATTCTTGTAGCTCCAGCTAAAAAGAGAGGCAGACCAGCTCAACCCAAGGAACCAGGGGCACCCACACCACCAAAAGTCCCAAAGGCACGAAAGCCACCAAAAGACCCAAATGCACCTAAAGCAAAACCAGGTCCAAAGCCCAAAAAGGCAGCTCAGGCTGATGGGAAACAGGAGAAGATTGATGAAACTTTCAAGAAGGTAAAGAGGAAAGTAGACCGCTTCAAGGGCATGTCAGAGGAGGAGGTCATGAAAAAGACTCTACCAGACCTGCTGGACTACAACCTAGACTATGTCATTGTAAGATTCACTTTTTAGTTGGATAATTATATATTATGTCTAGTTCACTGCTAGACCATAATGTGAACATAAGCTTGGCTAACCTCACCAGTTTGCTTTCAGATTGGTATCAATCCAGGTCTGATGGCAGCTTTCATTGGAAGATGGTTTCCAGGTCCTGGAAATCATTTCTGTAAGTTATGATACTGTAATTATTTTGAGTTGTCTTGTGGTAACATAAAAAATGGATCTTAGGCTTCAGAAAGGTTATTGATTTGCTGACACAGTGGTGCAGATTTTTACCTTACAGAATAAAGCATGTCCTGGTCCTTTTTCTGTGAAGTTTGTAAATTCTCTTCCTGTATGGAGTTCTTCTGGGTACACAGGTTCAATAAAGTGTCCGTATTTATTAGCCTTTGGTGCTGAATCACCTGGTCACTTTTTGATTTCAGGGAAGTGTTTGTTTCTGTCTGGATTTACTGATGAGCAGCTCAACCACATGCATGACACCGTCCTACCTGTTAAGTATAAAATGGGCTTCACCAACATGGTGGCCAGGGCAACACCAGGGAGCAAAGATCTTACAAGGTATATGACTGTAAAAGATTTCAGTCATCATATTAGAAAAGAAATATTTTATAGGTTTCATAAACCTTTTTCTTTCATTTCATCTCATCTCACCAGTAAAGAGTTGCGTGAAGGAGGCAAAATTCTTGTGGAGAAGCTGAAAAAATACAAGCCGCTTATTGCTGTGTTCAATGGAAAATGTAAGCCCACCTACTAACAAAGAGCAATAGTTGCCATAAAACAGTTTGCTTAAGTCAGTTAAGCTAATAGTTATCTTCTTTTGTCCACAGGCATCTATGAAATGTTCTGCAGAGAACTGTTTGGTAAAAAACCACAAAAACTCGAATTTGGTTTGCAGCCACACAAGATCCCCGACTGTGACGTGGTGAGAACTCAGTTTTCAGTCAGGTTTTTAAAGGTTTCTTCAGATATTGGTGGAAATGATACAGATACATGCTGTTCTTCAAGAATATTTAAGAAATATTTTCATCTGTTATTTGTATTTATTCAATAAATTTAATAGACAATGTTCAAAGTGTGAAAATAATATTAAGAATAAAATGTCAAAAATGTAGGATTTTTCTAGTATTTTGTTCATAAAGGCTTAAATTTGTAATTATAGGAACTGACCCGAAATTGAATGTGCAAGCCTTTATATTTTGTGTTAGAAGTGATATGATCAACATATTGATATCAAAGGAAATCAATATAGACAACAAAAATTAAGAACTGCAAGTGTGATACTTAAAAGTAACTGATACTTCATTCTGAAGACTTTACTTAAGAGTTTATTTCTTCTTTGCAGGCTTTGTTTCTGATGCCTTCATCCAGTGCTCGTTGCGCCCAATTCCCTCGTGCTCAGGACAAAGTCCACTTCTACATCAAACTGAGAGAACTCAGAGACCAACTGAAGGGTGTCCAAAGAAGCACAGAGATCCAAGAGGTCAACTACATGTTTGACCTTCAGCTGGCCAAGGGTAAGCATGACCAGGGCTGGGTGGGTGTGTGCATGCGTATGTGTGTTTGGGTTTTGTTTTGTTTTTTCTTTTAAAAAAATGTGCAACTTGGCTGTCTAACCTGAATTTCACCACTAAGTACCTTTACAGCGGCTTTAATTAGAAATTTTAATTAAAATTCAATTTTTAAAAAGTAAAACTACTATGCTGTTATTTACCATAGATACTTTCCCTACTTTTAATATTGTAGAAATGCCTCAAAGCCACTAAAATTAGTGAAGTCATTAATTTAATATCCTGTCCATTTTATTAATTTTTTAAAGCATTTTGTTAAATCTTCCCCTTTTATATCAACAGAGGATGCCAAGAGGCTGGCAATAAAGGAAGAACAATACGACCCTGGTTATGAAGATGCCTATGGCGGAGCATATGTCGAGAGAGGACCTGAAGGAAGCCAAGCTGAAAGCCAGAGCAACGGTCACTGCACGTTTTCATCTGCTGAAAATACAGGTAAGTCATTCAGATAGGGTGAGCCTGAGGGCGAGCTCAGATGCACCCAACATTCATCTACAGTCCTCAGCGCTTATGGTTCCTAGTTTCAGGTAGTTGTATTCTCCACCTGTTGAGACACTTGAGTTTATATAATTTGCATAAATCTGTGTAGTTTGTATAAATTTCAGTTTTTATAAGTCCGTCTGTTACTCAGATGTAAATGTAGCGTTATGTAATTGCACGGACATGTGTAATTTGTCTTAAAGTGATGGCACAATCTTGGCCAGGGGCTGGAGTAACCATGAGCATGAACTTTGCTACAGACATCATTCATTCACATCTTACATGCATAGAAAAATGCTTCTGTTTCTGTGTTCTCCACCCCCAGAAGGAGCGCAGGAGGCGACTGTATCACAAACAGCTGATGGCCAGCTCCCAGACGGACAGTGGATGACCCAGTCCTTTGCAGATCAGATTCCAGACATAGGCAGCGGACCAAAAGATGGTAGCATATGAGGAAAAGGGCTTGCCTGTGCTACACACAGAGACTTGAGCAAACTTAGCTCTTACCTCTTTTTTTGTCAGGTTTTAAAATTCCTTTTTAATTAGTGTCTGAGTGGAATATTAAAAAAAAACATATAGTGGACTTTTTAGAAAATTTGCAGAATATATTTTCTGCACCTTTTTAATTCTTTGTGATCTTGTAAACATATACAGCATGATCATCTTCACTGCAGTCTTTTTAAATATGTGAAATCAGGGACTTGACAGTAGCCTCTTTCAGACACAGTGCGTTCAACATCGATGGTGCTCTGTCCTGGCATAAGTGATGGTAATGTTCCTCAGAGCTTTTTTCACACATACCATTATTCCAGAGAGGCTTTTTTGACAACCACATGAATCATTATGCCGACCTTTGGTTTAAGGCGCTTCAGCACCAGTTTTTATACTGTCTGTTTCTTAAAGTGATTCGTAAATATTACTAGGTTTGGCCCAATAAGATTGCCCTTCTGACTTTTAGAACAGAGTGACCAGGGGTGCCCATTGATAAGATGCTGTAAGATGAATACAAATTAATACTTGTCTGAAAGTGGCTAATGATGTGTGACTGTCTTTTCAAAGACAGTCACACATCATTTAAACCTTTGTTTTGCCTTTTTACTGTACTGTACTGTACTGCACTGCACTGCAGTAAATGAGAACTTTCACATCTGCTGTTTAAACAGCAGATAAGTTCCAGAAATTTTATTTTATAAACTTGACTGATCAGTGTGAGCTTGTGTGATCCTCTGTTTGCAGGGAGGACTTGTTTAGCATTAAAATGTTACATTCATGGTGCTATGAACTGATGAGAAGCAAAGTGATGACTCGATGTCAGAGGTCCTGCAGAGGCATCATCTCACCAGCCTTTAAATGTGTTACGAAACATATAATGGGTTTTATTTTATTTTTATTTTGCTTTAGGAATTGTAGAATTATGTTATGTTTATGATTATATCGGTCACACGGAATGACTCATTTGTCCATTAAAATTTACTGATGATGCTTTTTCTATACTTTTGTTTTACCTTTGTTTCAATATCACATGGTAGCTATTGTTCAATCTTTGCGAAGAAAAAGGCTTTCTTTTTATTTTCCTGTTGTACATTACAATTAGACTCATGGTGTTGATAAGATGTCAACAAGTTCAGCAAATGCTGAAGTTTTTTTGTTTGTTTGTTTTCCTTTGTTGGTTTCCTTTAATCAATCTTTTTTCCACTTTCTTTATGGTTGATTACACGTCCCTTCCCTGGTGTGTTTAACATCACCTGGCCAGATGCAGTTCTAGTTGAGACTGGGGGCATAAGGTCCATGTTGCCATTGGTGTCCCAGCAGAGATTCATTTTAGAATTTGAGGTCATCTTTGATTTCAGAGTTTGTGTATTTATGTCTCGTCCTCTCTGATTCCTGCTGTCTGAACCAGATGACCTGCAGATGCAGTTATTCTCTTGAGATGCGCTGAAGAATATGAAGAGGAAAAAAACTAAAAATCACACAAAGGATGAGCTTTTTATTAATGTTACCTCCTTATAATATTAGCAACAGATACAGTTTGTTGGAGTTACAAAGACACGGCATATGTAAAGAAAGCCAAAAATGAGATTTAATAATCCTAAAGTTAAATTAGTTTTTTTAAAATTGTGAATTTTTATGTACACATACCTGTTGATGCTATCATTGCTAATACTCCATTTCTGCCTGTAGAAATCTGCAGACCACAGTAACAATCTGCAAAGTGCTGTACAGCTGAATGACACCATGCTGTCACAGTAAAACACAGAAAAAAGAAAGAAATTGAAGTACTAATTGCTGTTGTTAACCCAAGTTCATTCCAAAGCCCAGTAGAGAATAGGATATTAGGGAACTCTCAGATCAAACAGTTCACACTTTACCTTTTGGTAAAAAAGATGGTCAGCTCAACAGGTAAGATGAGGAAGGTAAGTAGATGGGTAAACAAATTCATTGTGAGGAAGTCCCTGTAATGCGGCCTCCAGCTGCTACTGTCATGACTATCCCTGCATGCCTCACATAGCACTAACACAGACACACAAAGGGTGGAAATTACATAAAATTATGTGTCATGCTACCTGTGAGAGACCTAGTGTGTGGTATAAATGACACTGTTCATTCATTCAAACCTCAATTTAATACATTTTACATAAAATGGGAAATTTAAATCATTAGTTTAAAATCTTAAGATTACATCATATTCTGCTGCTCAGTGGACCTGGCAGTCTATATAAATCCACCGAATAGATCAGAAAGACTGTTACAGCCTACCATTTTACTGAAAGCAGAGAGGATATTGTAAAGAAATATTTTATGATTATTTAAATATGAGCTACATTAGATTACTCTATCTTCTTACCTTGAAGAATACAGCAGTATCAAGATGGTGGATGCAAGTAATGCCCTCCTAATGTAATACTTTTTCAATTTGTTAGCATTAACATATAATCGATTTAACTAAATGTCATTAACTGTCAGAAGTTAATCTTTGAAAAGGCTTTCAGGACCCCTTGTTTAGGTTTGTACACCACAACTGATGTTTTGTGAGTCAATGCAACCACCTCCACTGGGGTTTATCCAGGACCAATGGCCATGAAAGGCGAACATAAAGATGATTGTTTTATGTTCATACCAAATCATTACACTCTTCCTGTTCCATTTCTGTGTCCTCTTTACCATTTGAACCAGCGCTCTTACAAGGACATTTTTTTTTCAATTAAAATAAAGTCTTACAATAACTCTTTTGAAAAACTTCTGTATATCTGATGATCAGCTCGTCTCATTTGACCTCCTTACCTTTCTTGATAGCCACTGGGAGGTTCTCAATGACTCTGTGGTCCAGATGGTTTTCCTTGTGACACTTCATCATCCTCTCTTCTGCACGACCCACTTCCTTCGTCTGCTCACAGCAAGGAGATTTGGCTCCTACCACTACACTGCTGTGAATATTTTGTGCTGTAAGCAGATCTGAGACAGTTGGTTGATAACATGTTTTAATGTAACTTTATGGTGTAAACCAGAAATGCTAAAGAAAATGAAGGTGGGAAAATCTCACCTTTCTCTCTCAGGAAACAAAGAGCATCCATGTAGCCGTTGTGGCATATCTCAGCCAGCTTCTGCCTCACAAAAAAAAAAAACAGTTAAACATTACTGTACACTCTACTGCTTTAAAGTCGTGAGCTCTGAACATGAACCCACCTCAAGTCTGGGGGGGAGGAAGGATGTACAGACTCGATATACATTCCCTGTGTTGGCCTGAATGCTGACATTTCCGTAGTGGACTTCAAAGAAATTGTATGACCCTTCTCTGGGGCAAATGTCACTCTCTCCTGAGAACGGCGCCATGGTGATGGTGTTTCTCTGCTCGGACAACGGCATCATGTTGCTCAGTGCTCCATCCACGTAGCGCTTAGAAGAAAGAAAAATGATCAAAATTGATGGCAAGCTGAGATGACGAAGTAGATCTAGTGTGACAAAAACATGTCACGAACTGTCCTCATATACAAAGCAGCCATAGCATTTATAAAGTAAAGGTGGATTACTACTCTCAAATAAAGATCATACGTATGCTGTGTGCTCTGTTTGTATGCTCAATCATAATTTTCAGTCTGCTTGCCTCTTTACCTGTGTGCTCTATGCCACTTACCTTATGTAAACCTTGAATGAGTTTAAAATTAACGTGTGAGCAGAGAAAAAAATTAAAAGCTTTGGCTGTAACAAAGCCTCCAGATATTGCGTCTTTTAGCCAAGAAAGCCATAGACTGTATAAGATGGCCATGCCCACCATAACATCACCGACCGATTAGTAAGGTTATGTTATGAAACTTGCTGAGACTGCTGAGATGGTTGTCTTCGCTCAATTGCAACAGGGCGTGATGAGAAAGGATTTGATATGATATATGAATGATATCCCATTCCACTTCTATGATTCCCAAATTTACCTGCCTCTGAAATCTGGCAATAAAATGCTCCTGTAGCTTTGAAGCGGTTTTTCTTTCCCATTCTCTATGGTCTATGGCACAGAAATCTCTACTCATTTATTTCAATAATAAGACCAGTAAAAGCAAAGAAAGCATACAAAAAAAAGTTAAGCTCTACTGACCATGCCATGGTATGAAGGTGGAATGAAACCACAGTAAACAGGGAAAAAACAGCTGCACATGAGAACCTGCAAAGGTAAAGAGGTTAGATCACTAGAACAGAGAAGCCTAAAAGATCCCAACAATTTTTCTGTAAAGTCACCAATCTGATCAACCTGAATGAGCTCCTCTCTGCTGGCAAACTCGGACACCAAAACATTTTTCCCATCAGCTATTCGGGTGAGAGACACGCAGAGCCTTCCAGAAGCCCGGAGGTGGGCATCTTCTGGAAGCTTTTCCAGCAGGGAGTCCCTGACTGTCCGGAGCAGGCTGAAGGTCGGGTGGAAAACTCCAAAGGTGTGTTTTCTTGCCTCCTTCGCTGTGGTTAAAATATCAGCACACAACTGTTCTGAGGGGGAAAATGGAGCAGAACCAAATGTTCAGGCTAATGTAGAGAACCAGTGACATTATGATGTATCATTGCATTATCCACATGTCTGTTTTTTATTGCACAGCAGTTGTTTTCCCTACAGTCCGCTCACTTGACCTTGAATTCTGTGCGACCTATGGAATTTGCTCTCACTGTTGTATCAGCTGTTTGTGTGTCAGGAACTTATGAAATATACTGCCTAGTGTCAGATACAACACCATTTGTTTTGAGTTATGCCTGAACTTCATGAATGGACGGGTACTTCAAGTGCAAATGAAAAAAAGACAAAAATTTCATACAAAAATACAAAGCATTGCAATAAACATGAATTATGTCACACAAAATGTTTTCATATATTCAACAAGGCATGTAGAAATAAAATAAACTTGCATATTTTTATTGGTCAATTTTGTGTATGAGAATGATACCAAGAGTTACATTTTATTTATGAATTCCTCTTTAATTTCTCTTTAAGAAACAAAATGTTGAAGAGCTGGACAAACTGTAATCTGCAGTGCACATTAAATGTGACTCACCAATGGGAATGCCAACAGTGAGAGCTGCAGCCACGAGACACCCAGAGGAAGATCCACAAATTTTAGAAGCACCATGAACCAGCTGTGGAGCCCGCTCCAGGATACAGCTCAAAGCTCCCACGTAGTAAATGCTCCTGAATCCACAGCCTGCAAAAGAGATGTTCCACTCCTCGACCCAGTTAAACATCTTACCTGGTTTCTCCATTGACTGTAAGATTAATTAAAACTCAGAACGATATCTATAATATTGTCATTTTGTCAGTCGTGTCTCAGAGTTCAGCTGGTGCATTTAGGAACCTCCCAGGTTTGAATTGACCTGCGTTATCTGCACTACAGTCAGATGTAAACGGGGAGTGTTTTAGCTGGCTATGGTGTGGTATTGCACAACTTACTAGGCTCAAACGTTTCAAAATAGAAAACAAGCTGGAGTTGCTCACTAACTGTAATTTGGCCCGCTGTATGACATGTGATACAGTTTTCATTAGTTACACAACTCCGCACTGTGTACAAAAATATGGGAGGCACAAGTGGGAAAACGCCATGACCATTCTGACTAGTTAGTAGGTGTTTGTGAAGGGCTATAATTTATGAGATACAAAAAACCCCAAGAAACACGTGTGTGTTATATCATATTAGCCAATGAGCATTGTATTAGGTGAAATAAATAAACAATAAATAAATAAATAAATAAAATAAATAAAGTGATTCTATTTATTTGCCCCAATATTGAACATAAATGTGTGACTTTGTTCAAATCAAATATTTGGCTTATTTGTATTGTTTATATCTGAAAAATATTTATGTGGTTACAAGAGCTATAATAGATATTTTAAAAAACAACAACATCAAAATCAAAAATACCACGAGATACATATTTACTTTTACAGCTCCAGTAATACACCCCAGCTCTC
>NW_024582506.1:148241-170476 GCF_018398535.1 Haplochromis burtoni | reverse complement strand
ACACACACACACACACACACACACACACACACACACACACACACACACACACACACACCTTTCTATTTATTTACTTGACACTTGGACCTTACATCAAACTGGTTTGTTCATTTGTTTGTTAATGCTCAAAAGCTCCAATTTGAGCATTATGGCTGTGTGTGAGAAGAATGGATCCAAATGAAAGCCAAGTAAACATTAAATACTCATATGTAAGTAAAATATTAAGAGTTTATTGATAAAACACTTATACAGCTATGTAGTCACAAAGAGCCATACAAGTTTACAGAATAAACAAAATAAAAACTTGGAAGAATCACAATAGAAAATAGCAGGAATATATACATATGAAAGACAAGTTTGCAAATGCATTTTAAAGGAGTCCACAGAGTCAGGTATGTATAGTTGTAGTAGGAGACCATCTCAAGCCCTTAGTGCCAGTGTCTGAAAGGCTCTGTCCACTCTTAGTGTTCAGTGATGTGTGAGGAACAACTGACTGAGCCTGTGATCAAAGACAGCCAATAGCAGGAGAAGATGGGGTAAATACACTACAGCCTCTCTATTTAGCGTAAATACAATACTTTTAAATTTAAAAAATGAGCAATGTGAGCTTGCTTACTAGAACATGGTAATCCGGCCATGCCATTTTGCATAGTTTGTAGGCAAGAAAGAGATGATTTATCTAAGCTTGTAAACAGGGCATTGAGGCATGATGACACAAATAAATGATTTTCTTTTTCATTATATCCTATTACAGTGGCAAAAAGATTATTGTAATTCATTATTTGTTTATTTATTTGTTTTCTTTGTTTAGCTGATGTTGCCAGCTGCTGCCAAAAAGATAATATGTCTTGCAGTTTCTCAGACTGGGCTACACACAATCACAGTTGTTTTTCCTTGTTATGGGTTTTTTTTTTTTCTTGAGATTTCAAGTTTGTTTGGTTGAATTTCCCAGCCATCCCGTAACTCTGCCCAAACCCCAGCCTCTACCTGCACTTGGTTGGTTTCATTAAACCCAGACGTGCCGCTGCCAGTGGGTGGTATCAGAAGCATGTGAGCCAATGTACTGTGTGTGTTGCACGTAAAGGTACGGCTAGAGGCAGAAGTGGCTTCTGGGGTCACTGAGGAATTGTTTATATCTCCTTCTCCTTCACTGCACAGGTTCAGGCCTAACGGCAGGCTTTTAGATCTGCACAGAGGTGGTTCACTGGAAAAACAAACATTGAAATTAATATGTGTGTGAAAATCTTCTGAATCCACTGTCAGAACATCTCATGGCCATTGTTCCAAGAAATAAATCTAATGATAGATTTTTCAACAATTATCTTATTTAGATTTTAATCATGTTATCCAAATCTTTGTTTCAGGACATCCATAAAACTAAGGACTACATTTATCACATTTGTACTTTGACATACAGTATGATATCATGTCTGCACCAGTGAAATCACATTACATCCTTTTATCAAGAGTGGAAGAATGCACAGCATATCTTCCTTTCACTGCCTACCTATCACTCTCCTCCTTGTTGTCCTTCAATGCTTGTTTGTATATGTCTCCAACCATGCTATAGAGCCAGCTCATGTCCCTCTGTAGATCTGGAATCCAGTAAACTAATCTGAAAGAAGCAATCAAAGAGAGAGAAACACATTAATCCACAATGGCTGTGAAAGGTCAAAGCACTTGGCACTTTGATGTAAAATCGGCATTATCACTAAAGGGGAAATAATCTGTATAAAATCCTACATTAAAGGTTAGACTGAAATATTGGTCCAGAATGAAAATCCCTTTTAAATTTTTACTTCTGCCAAAAATAACTGACAGTAAAAACTAAATAATGTTTGCCCAGTTTAGTAGTTGAGAATGAAAAATACATTTTTGGCATCAACAACAAAAGAACAGTTTTTGATTTTAAGATCACAGGGAAGAAAAGGGCTCAGTGTAAGCATAATTCATTTGAATGTGGTGGATCCAACATAAAGACTAGTAAGTAAGTACCTCTGGGATAGAGAGCTGACCAACTCAACAGGCAGAAAATAGGGGATCTGTATGTAAGAAGTCACTTTCTTTGGCAGGTACCCAGTCATGTAGGAGAACAGACCATCAGCAGTACGTGTCTCTCTGCAGGCCACGCATAGCACTGACACAAATACAATAAAAAACATATTTACTTTGACTGCATTAAAAAATGATTGCACTGGCTCAATGGTATATTATTTGTCTGCTGTATTTTCCCTGCTGATCTCATCACAGGCGAACTGTCCTTACCCCTTTGAATTTCAATCGGGAGATTTTCTACGAGGTGTGGATCCAACCACCAGTGATCTTCCCGAAGTGTGTTCAATCCATCCTGCTGTGCCTTCACGCTGGACTCCTTCACCACTTCACAGCAAACATATTTAAATGAATCGATCGCCAGATTTCTTATGGGACACTCACTGCTGATCAGATCTGTGATAAGCAAAGAAGTCCAATGTGATAAGGAATAAAGAAAAACAAATCTGACAAACGCCTCTATGGAATGGTCTATTTTGTATCTTTTGTTTTATTTTGAGTTGAATCTTTTGGAGCCAGTTTATTCTCATGAATATTTAGCCGCCATTATCAACGTCCTTACTGTTTTCTTGTAGGAAACGAAAAGCATCCCTGTAGCCATTGTGGCAAATTTCAGCCATTGCCTGTAAAAATTCAAACTGATGAAAACTGATGAAAATAATAGAAATCTACACAAATCTACACAAATCTGTAACACACCTCAGGCTCTGGAGGGAAGAAGGTGCTGGTCACTCTGTAGAGGTTCTCTGAGTTGACCTGGATGCTGACATTGTTGAAGCGTACCTCAGGGAGGTTTAGTGTGCTTGCCCGGGGGCAGATATCACTCTTGCCAGCATATGGCGAGAACGTGATTGTCTGTTTCAGTTGACAACCGGGCAGGTTGTCAGTGACAGCACCGTCCACATAGTGCTGAATGGAAAAGTAAGCTGTTTGTCATTAGGTATAATCTTGGTCCATGTCACAACCACATAGAACCAGATATTCGGATTATTTAACACTGAAAAAACTGTACACAGTTTCTGATGAAGGCTCAATCACTTTTAGCATATCTGTCATCCAGAACTTTAATTCAACTTGGTTTCACAAATCAGGATAAGACACAAGCAGAGTTTTGAGATGTCTCCATATGCTGCCAGCTGCACAGATAGAAACCAGAATACTGTTACACAACTAAGTGTAACTCTGTTTATGTGCTGTAATGTCAACTGGGTTGTCATTTCAACCTTTCTAATATACTTACCACTCCACGGTATCTGGGTGGAATGACACCACAGTAAAACGGGACGAAGCAGCTGCATATGAGGGCCTAGGAAAGGTCAGATATTATGTCACATTGGATGTAGAAACACAAACTCATCCATGCCAGAGAGGACAACAGAATTATTCCTCTACCTAGTTTCTCAAAAATTCTCTTCTACTTGTCCTGTTTTGTCTCTTGTCTTTCTGGTCAGCCTTTAACGGTACAGTAGGTACTTTGTTTAAGTTATTTAACAGAAGAAAATGTACTCATAAACAGAAATTAATTATTGTGTAAATACATCTTCCAGCAAATTGATGCGTTCTTGAACTTGAATTTATCCTTTAAAATCCTTTAAAAATAAATAAGAGCCATGTTGCTCTCCCATCTTGAATACAGTGGCTGAGACAGACGTCACTGATCCACCTAATAGATGCAGCTAGATCAAGCACATATATACCTTATGAGTATGTATATTGCCATCATGTCTTTCTCCTCCTCCACTGCTCTCTCCTCCCTCATTTCTACCTCAGCCTCTTTCTTCTCACCTCAGGCCTCATCTCCTGAACTGAAGTCAAGTTTCTATCACATGAAAACACGTATAAACATGCTTGTTTATTCCTAGTTGCAGTTACTTATTGTCAGAAGATTAAATATGTGACCCCCCTGTCTGTGCACAGCTGGCAATGAGTTGGCCAAACAACAACAATAGCTGGTTGTAAGCTGACATTATGCCAACTAATGTGAGGTTTGAGTATCCTAAAAATCACACTTTCCGTCTAATAAACAGTTTGATTACGTTCTCACATCATATGAGAGTTTATTCATTGTTCAAGTCCAACTATGTTAGATCCACTTTAAAGAAAGTTTCATTAACAGCAGCTAACAGCAGCAACCTGACTTCTGTAACAAAGTTTTATAGCTTCCTGCAGTGTAAATAGAAAACAGAAATTCACGAAAGGAGTAATAAAACAGAGTTCAAGTGACTGCTATCTACTGACATCTAGTGTTGAGATTTTACACACTGTGCCTTTAAATCCATTTTAGCAATGAGGAAAACAGTGATAGCTGTATAATAGTGTGGATGCCTGAATAGGCATCTACACTATTGAGTTTTAGTTCAGTGAGTTGAGCATCCGTTCTCAGACTGGGAGACCTGGGTTCAAATCCCGCTTATGGCAACATTTCTTTCAGTTAAACTTTTTTAACTCTCTTCAACACAAATTCCAGCTTTTTCACCACTTTTCAGGACAAATACTTGCTTTTTCAGCTGTTTTCAGCGAAAACCTCTTTTCAGCAGAAATTCTGCTGATTGAACTCTTTTGAGCAGAAATTCTGCTGATTGAACTCTTTTGAGCAGAAATTCTGCTGATTGAACTCTTTTCAGCAGAATTTTCACCTCTTTTATGCCCAAATTCTGCTTATTCACCTCTTCTGAAAAACTTTCAGCCTTTTCACCTCTTATTAGCACAAATCTCAGCTGTTTTCAGAAAAAACTCTTTTCAGCAGAAATTCTTCTGATTCACCTCTTTTCTGCCCAAATTCTGCTTATTTACCTCTTCTGAAATTTTTTTTAGCCTTTTCACCTCTTATCAGCACAATTCTAAGCAGCTTCTGCTAATTTCACCAGAATTGTCAGTCTCTCCACTTCTTCTTTGTGAGAATGAGTTTGGCGCAGTGAGGTGAGTCGCCGCCCTTAGACCAGTATGGCCAGGTTCGAACCCTACTCAGGGCAGCATTTTTTTTTCGACTTTAAATTGTTTCAGCTTTTTTCAAATTACATATTCAGCGTTAAGGCATCCACACTGCATTTTTGCAGGAAATGCAAATTTTTCTAGTCAATAGTCATATCTGATCCTTTTTTTTTGCATACTTATAAAGTTGGGAATTCTGAATCTTGAACCTTGAAGAGTTTTGCTGGATGAAAATGGCTCCAAGCTGTAAAATATACCTGAATGAGCTCTTCTCTGCTGTCAAACTCTGACACTAGTACGTTCTTCACATCAGACACTCTGGTCAGGGACACGCTGAGCTTCCCAGAGGCTCGAACAAGGGCATCTTCTGGTAGATGCTTCAGCAGAGTGTCCTGCACTCTCTGAAGCAGTTTGAAAGATGGCTGCAAGGGTCCCAGTTTGTGCTTCCTAGCCTCTTTGGCTATTGACATCAAGTCAGCACAGCACTTCTCTGCATAAAGAAAAGTAACTCAATATCACATGCACTGGAATGGTTATTTGTTGTAAAAAAAAAAAAAAGGAAAAAAAGTGTTTTTTGTTTAATTAATCTCTCAGGACTTCTTTTTCAAAGATGGCGCCGATGTGTATGGCAAGCTGTCCTTGTCCACGTCTGTGCCTCTGCTTTTTACCTTCCCTACCCCTTTTACTGGACCTTGGCATAGTACTCCTTATTTTTTTGGTTTTATGCTCAGCAGATGGTTGTGCACTAATAACCTACGACAGACAAACACTTTTAAATCTCAGATTCTCTTACTCACATCGCCTAGATCCATATTGGAACCTGGGTGACGGGTATCCATATGCTCCTCTATCCTTGACGCTGTTGCACCTAGTAAATTGAAGCACCCTAGAACCTTTTCCCAATACTGGTTAAACGTCTGCCGCCGTGATGAGAGGAGGTGGAAAAAAGATAAACGCCAGGTATCCTATGAAATCCTACGTGCCAGCCGCTCGAAATTTCAAACTGCTGCTAAAATGGCCAAAGTGGCTTTCTTATCAAAAATTATCCTGGCTCATGGTCACAACATTTGAACGCTATTTAAAATTTGTAATTCTGTGGTCAATCCCCGTCCTGATATGCCGCTGGTGTGCTCTCCGGCTCTTTGTGAACAATTTTTAATTCACTTCTTAGATAAAGTTTCTTCTCTTAAGTCCTCGCTTCCTTTAGTGTCGAGCCCTGTTTCTACTCCTGGTTGTTCATCAACCTTCCATCAGTTTGAGCCCGTGTCACTCCTTGCTCTCAAGTGATTAGTTGAGCAACTGAAGAATACTAATCCTATATATGATATCCTCCCATCTCGCATAGTCACGGACTGCTTCGACGTAATTGGATCCAGTATTTTATCTTTAATGAATTCTTCTTTACTCTCTGGCTGTGTCCCGTCAGCTCTTAAACATGCTGTAGTCCAGCCGCAGTCTTAAAAAAAAGAAACCTTGATCATAATGATTATGCGAATTACAGACCAATCTCTAAGCTCCTGTTCCTGTCTAAAATTCTCGAGAGGATAGTTCTTTCACAACTCCAGTCGTATTTGGATGCGAATGATATTATTGATAAATTCCAGCCTGCCTTTAAACCACGTCACAGCACTGAAACAGCTTTGCTTAGAGTCCTAAATTATCTTCTTCTAATTGCTGATACTGGACGCTCTGCGGTCCTAGTTCTATTGGATTTATCCTCGGCTTCTGACGTGGTGGATCACAGCATCTTGTTAGCGAGGCTTGAGCATACTGTAGGCATTAGAGGTGTTGCCCTTGATTGGTTTAAATCATACCTCTTCAATAGGTCCTTCTCGGTCAACCCGGGCACCTGCTCTTCCTCCCCTACACCTGTCTACTGTGGTGTGCCTCAAGGATCTGTGCTGGGTCCTATTCTATTCTCGCTGTATATGCTCCCTATAGGCGCAATCTTTGAGAAATACAATATCGCTTATCATTGTTATGCTGACAGATCTACTTTGAACTTGCTGATGATCCTGCTCGGTCTCTGCACTGCTTTCAAGAGTGCATGTGTGAGGTCAAAGAGTGGCTCTTAGGAAACTCTTATCTTAAATGATAAGAAAACTGAAATCATGGTATTTGATAGCAATATTCTTCACAGACAATTTCGTGATGCCTTTGGTTCCCTTGCCAGCTCCCTCTCTGACACTGTTAGCAATTTGGGCGTGTTGCTGGATAGCTCTTTTAAATTTGATTTGATCATTCTGCTCTTCTTCATAGACTGTAAGCTGTTCAAAATGCGGCAGCACGCCTTCTGACCGGAACTGGGAGGTATACCTCTATTACCCCTGTTCTAGCTGACCTGCACTGGCTACCCATTAAATACCGCATCCAATTTAAACTACTGCTGCTTATTTTTAAAATTGTCAACAAGGCAGCCCCGAGCTACCTTATCGAGCTCCTTAGTTCGTACATTCCCGCTCGAGCACTGAGATCATCTACTCAGTTACTCCTGGTGCAGCCAAGATCTTGTCTGAAGTCTAGAGGTGACCGTGCAATTGCCTTGGCTGCCCCAGATTTATGGAATAACCTTCCTATTGCTATCCGCGCATCTGATTCTATCCAATCATTTAAATCACGGTTAAAAACCTATTTATTTAACCTTGCCTTTCCTGCTAGTTAATGCCTGTATCTAATCCCTGGACTTCGTCTATTTTACCTTTTATACATATTTTAAATGGCTTTGTCATTTTAACATGTTTTAGTTGATATGCATTTTATGGTATTCCTGTGTATTAGTGACACTGACCTGTTAGCATACTTGGTACTTTGTTATGGTCCTATAATATTTAATAATATTTAATTTTTATAATATTTTTGTCTTATTTTCTGTCTTTTATGTGAAGCATACCGTTGGTTTTTAAATGTGCTCTATAAATAAAGTTGTATTGTATTGTATAATTTGCTTTTTTTTTAGTTTACTTTTTTTTCTTTCTACATCCACACTATAAATGATAACATTTTTATACAAATTAGGGAAGGTTTAACAGTAAATATTCCACAATTGGATAACTTAAAATCTTGCAAATAAAATAAATTAAAGTACTATCTGAAAACTCCAGATTTTTGTTTGAATTAGATGAAACTATCTTCTGATATTTTTGTTTTTGTGGTACACCTTGTCACACTTGGTCAATCCAGCATGAAAGCTGAATAAAAAGGGATTTTTTTTCATGCTTGTGGCTAAGAGTCTCGGGCAAAAAAGAAGTCTTCATACTTTATTTTGCAGTATTGTAAAATTCAGCTACATTCATTCAAAAACTGTCACTAATTTCCTTTTTAATTTTTTTTTATTAATGAGTGATCAAATATGGGACTTTGCAGGAGCACTGGACTTTTTTCATATTTTAACTAGCAAGTTATCACACATTTTAATGTCCGTCTCAAACTATAGAGCCTGGTTCATTGTGATGTTAAGAAACTTTGTACCAGCAGGAAAGATTTTAAGAATTGGCTGATTTGAGATAAAGTGACCTATTATGACTGTAACACATGAGTGATTCTGCATCTAGCTAAAGGAAAAATCTGAACCCTTGATCCTTGGGTCCACTTGGTCCTTAAGACACAAGGGTTGCTGTAAATGAATGCAAAGTTTTTCTGAATGGTTACCTTTATCCTGTGATTAAACATTTATAGCTTGTTGGGATCAGTGTCTTCTAGGCTTGGAAAAGACCTCACCCTATTGGCTAGACAATTCCCTATCCAGAGGGTGTTAGGGGTCACTGAACGGTTAGACAAGTCTTAATGATGTGAATCCAATATCAAATAGACTCACCAGATTCAAAACATCACCAGATTTAAAAAAAAAAAAAAATACAGAACAAGATATTAGAAAAATCATAGCCGATAACTGTTACAGAGACTCAGAGAGCCAATTCTTCAGTCACTGTACTAAAGTTGTTTTCCTTTCCCTTGTCACCAATCAGAGATACTGAGTAAGCTCACTAGGCTAATGTACTTTACTTTTCCTGTGTATGTGTTTTTCTTTAAATCAAATAAGATGCATCAACACCAGAGGGGACTAGAACCATCTCTGGCAAAGTGCAGACAATCAGCCTGGGCGTCTATTGTCTCATGTAGTCTGGAAGATGAGTGGATGGTGGGGTGGGTGCAGTTTTCTCTGTGGTGGGGTTGGGTGGACTGTCCCGGGCTCTGTGGGGCCGGGAGGCGCTGCTGCACTGGGCCCCGGTCTGGATGGGCCTGGGCCCCCTTTCCCTGGCGGGTCGCGGAGTATGGGGGTGCCTACTGGGGTCAGCGGGGGAGCTGGCCCCAGGGAGGGGTCACTTGCCCCTCCCTTCCTTCCCTCCCCATCTCCAGCTGCCTCCCTCTTCCCGCTCCACCACAACCACCCACACATGCAGGGCCTTGGAGTAGGGGTATGTCACCAGGGTGCAGAGGAGGCATACCCCCCCCCTCTGTCCCCTTCTGGCTGCCTCTGCCTCAATTTTATCCCACAACTTAGACATTCACATTACTCACACTCTCATTACACATACATATAGGATCTTGGGGTGGGCACGATACACGGAATCCAAAGTACCATCAGGGTGTACACCCCACCCCTGGCGTCGTTGCCCACCTCTCAATTTTAAATACACGTAGACATTGAGGGCTAGCAGGAGGGACCATGCGCTTACCTGCTGCTCTCTGGCAGGTAGCTCCATGCCCTCCTGGGTTTTAAATGCACCTTAGAACACACATGCATCAACACTACAATGAGCGGGTGGAGGGAGGTTTGGAGTCTTCTCTCACCCCCATTCTCTGCGGCCTGCTGGAGCGGGGGGGCTAGTAGGAGGAGTTGGCCGTCCGACTGCGGTCTGGAGTGTGGGGCCTCCCTGCTGCTGCGGAGTCGGGGTGGTCTGCCTCTCCCCACCGCAGGGAAAAGGGTAACACCACCTGGGTCTGGGTGCAATTCCCCCCTCCAGGGGCAAGGGTACCTAGACCCGGTTTCGTAGAGTACGCTTGGGGAGTGTGATCGTGTGTACAGCGTCTCTTTATGTCTGTCTCCACGTTGGTTGAGTGTGGAGTAAGTGCATATGAGAGCATGAGGGTGGGAATGGATGTTTGTGTCTGTGTGTGCCTGTATGTCTGTGTCTATATGTCAGGTTGGGTATCAGACGCCACCTCTCTGGGGACATCTCAGGCCCTCCAAGGTTTGGAGGCCTATCTCCACCCACCACCACTTCCCCTGCCAGTGGCGGACTCCCTCAGGTGTCGGTGCGTTGGTGGTTCTTTGTGTCTGGGGTGGGCGTCCGGGTACACACCGGCTCACTCCTTGGCGGCCGCTTATCGGGGCCTGGAGCCTGGGGCTCGCTCGGGCCACTTCGGAGGTGGGGTGCCCCCGGCCTCTCGGCCTGGGGCTCGGTCACTCAGGCACAGCTGGCTGCCGGCGGAGCTCACGGGCGCGTCACTGCAACTCCCCCTGGCTTCTGCTCCGCGGCTGCTGAGTGAGCCCTCATCTGGGACTCTCCTCAGCTCTTACTGGGACAGTGGCGCGGCTGCCCCTCTGTTGGTCTTCCTTGGTCTCTTGTGTTCTGGGGGCCTCTGGATGTCTGGAGTTTTGATCTCCTCCATACCTGCTTCATACCCTGGAGGACGGGGCTGTGGCTCCCCACACTCCCTAGCAGATCGTTACATGGAGAAACCTTTGGAATGCAAGCATGCTGATCCACACAGGTATGCACACAGGTGTACACACGGGTATTCACAGACGCGGACTACAGCTTTCTTGGCTGCTGCCTCAAAGCACATTGTGCGCTGTCTATCTTGCGTGCTGCACAATATCGTTTATTATTTAGTATCTACTGATATCTACTGCTAGCTAGTTTATTGTGATGGTGCCGTTTTTTTTATTATGTTGCTCTTTGTTGTTTGCTTTCTCTTCTGTTTTTTTTCTCCATACAGGTGACCCAGGTGTTTTGTTTTTTTGTTTGTTTGTTTTTTTCTTTCTTCCCCCCCTTCTCACCGTCTCTTCTCCCCTTTGGTTTTCTTTCTCTCCCTCTCATTAATAAGGCATTAATAAGAGAATTTTTCCTATTGGCTAGACAATGTCATGTGACCGAAAGCCTAGATACTAGTGGTGGACATTTGCGATTTATTTTTACTGTTCGTGTTCAGCTCAGGCTGTCTTTTAACCAGACGCTGTTTTTACTGAAGAAACTTTAGCTTTTTTTTTTTTTTACAATGAACATCCCAGTTGTGGATTTCGGCGCCTACAGGCTGAGCGAGAAGGATGTCGCTGACGAGCAGTGGCAGAGTTTAAGCACAGAGTTGAAATCAGCATTTAGAGATGTTGGTTTTGCATTTCTGAGGAACACGGGGATTACTCAGGAGGAGGTGAGGCCAGTTAGATAGAATCAAATTATTATCGAGGAACTTACACTGGAATCCGTCTTTTTCTTCTGGTGTGTTTGGACAGGTGGACTGTGTTATGGACATATCCAAGAAATTCTTCCTGCAGCCAGATGAACTGAAGCAACCCTTCAGCAGGAAAAGTTTCGTGAACAACCCTAACCACGGTTGGGTGTCATTGGAGACGGAGAGGTAGGAAGCATACGTTTTATACTTTAATGTGTATCTGCGGAAGAGAGTTTAAATTCGGATAATTTCTTTATAGGTTGAATCCACGTCGACCTGGGGACCTGAAGGAGTCTTTCAACACTGCCTCCCTTCATCCTGATATAGTAATAACTCGGAGGCAAAAGCCTTGATCGTTTGTTTTCATCAGTTTATTTATTTTATGATTAACCTTAAGAGTTTGGGCTCAGACACAACAACTGCATGGTGCCACAAGGTTATTAGTCAGGGGGTTAAAGTACAAGTTACTCAGTATCTGTTACTTTAGAGAAAGCTCTGTTAAGTTTGGAGAGGAATCAGGAAAATAAATGTTGAACTGCAGTACTGAAAAACTATGTACACCCCTATTAAGAGGAAAGTAGCAGCAGGGGTGCTGCTTATTGAATACACTTGATTGCATCAAATGCACATAATTAGCTGATAATCAGCAAGTGTAACCAACTCTATATGAGCAGAGGTTTTGGCAGTTTGCTGACCTGGGGGAGACTTTCTCCTGAGGCATTTCCTTAATCTTAACACAATTACACAGTCATCCCTGGAATGGACATCCTACAAGTTCACTCCAAGGTCAGAGCATGCAGGTCTTAGTGAAATAAAGTTACATCTCCATAGGCCTCAGTTGGAAGTTAAATGTTAAAGTTCATGAAGTTCTAGTTAGGAAAAGACTGAACAAATATGGCTTCTTGTTCATACGGGTTGCCAGCACAAAGACTCTTCTGTCCAAGACTCCTCAATCTCTTCTTTGGACGAATGTGAGCAAAGTGGAGATGTTTGGCTACAGTGTACAGCACCTTGTTTATCAGGGACCAAAAACAGCATATTAGCACATATACCTCATCCTAACTCTCAAGCACACTGGTGGACAGGTGATAAATTGGGCTTGTTTTGCAGCTACAGGATCTGGGACCTTAGTCACTGGTTGACCATGAACTCCTCTGCATGCCAAAGTATTTTAGAGTCTAATGTGAGGCCATCTGTCCAACAGCTATAGGGTCATGCAAAAGGACAAAGATCCCAGGTAATCTACAACTGAATGAATGAAAAAGAAGAGAATGAGAGTGTTGCAACGGCACGGTCAAAGTACAGACTTCAACCTGTTTGAAATTATGTGGTGGGACATTAACAGAACTGTGCATAAGCAAAACAACTACACACCTCGATGAACTGGAGCAACATTATAATGAAGAGTGTGAACAGTAACACAATCTGAAAGAGTGGCACAGAAGGCAGTACTTTAAATATTACTACCACAGGTGGTCGTACAAGGTGCTGAAACATGGGTGGTTTTTCTCTGAACTCCAGAGTGTCCTTGTTTCTTGGATTTTGAAGTTAAAAGCCAAAATCCACATCAAGTCACTGACATGTCCTGCATCTTAATATCACAAAATTCCAGATAAACTTGTTCTTTTTACATATTTCATTCTTTGTTATTTGACAGCAAAACAAACATTAAAATAGTGACACAAACACACCCCGTTGAGAGTAATACAAACAAGCCATCAGAATTGGAATCCGTTTTCAGCTGCTATGCACTTTTAATAGTACCAGCAAGGTTACAGACTCATTCTCTACATTAAATACACATTATAACAAAACAACACGAGCTGGTACAGTAAAGTCCAGGATAACAGGATACCAAAAATTTTGATGTATTGAACATTAAAGCATAAACCTATCTTATTATAACACTGAAACTATAAGTAGGTCAATGAGCATACTATGGGTACTTTAAGATATCAATATCAGTATTATCATTAGTCAGACTCTGATGTGGTTCTGTTGTTTTCTGTTGTAGAAATGGCCATCATCAGGCAGTTTGAAAAGTTTTCAGGAGTTCCAGACATCCTTTTTTCTGCGCTGCAAAGAGCTGAGTCTTCGGTTGCTGAGGGTGATGGCCCACAGTCTGGGACTCGACCCAGAAGTCTTCTTGCGTGCACACCGTTTAATAGGAAGTATGTTTACCCCATACACTGTACCCAGTGTACAGTGGCATATGATCAGTTTTACTAAGTGTTCAAGCTACATGTCATGAGGGGCGGTCACTGATCCCAGATCGTATGGACCTTGTGAGAAGGTTTTATTCACACACACACACACACACACACACACACACACACACACACACACACACACACAAACTGGCAGTATCTAATTCTACAAAATTAGGGAGAATACTAATAAGGGCAAAATGTTCAACCAAGACATGTTAGCTTAATTTATGTACTATATATTATATTCATTTAGTACTTTATATAGCTCTTCTCCTAAATTAAAAAATAACATAAAAGTACAGCACAAAATAAAAGAAAAATGAATATAAATACAAGACACATGTAAATGCGAGTAACAAACAAGGGAAATGACTGAAAATCTAACAAAAATTAATTCTGGGAAAGAATTTTTTTTCTTTTTTGTAAAGTGTAACCTCAAGGCAGACCAGATTACGGTTTTGGAGGATTGGTCCATAAATTGGTACAAACAAACAAGAGATACACTGCATTGACAACACTGCTGTGTCTCCTCTAGCTGACAAAAATGGCACTACGATGCGATCTCTCTACTACCCACCAGTGAATTGTGAGAAAGCAAAGGAGGGCCAGCTGCGATGTGGAGAGCATTCAGACTATGGCAGCATTACTCTGCTGTTCCAGAGCTCAGAAGGTCTGCAGGTAAGGCCTGTATTCAATTCAATTCAATTCAATTTTATTTATATAGCGCCAAATCACAACAAAAGTTGCCTCAAGGCGCTTCATAGATACAGAGAAAAACCCAACAATCATATGACCCCCTATGAGCAGCACTTTGGCGACAGTGGGAAGGAAAAACTCCCTTTTAACAGGAAGAAACCTCCGGCAGAACCAGGCTCAGGGAGGGGCGGCCATCTGCTGCGACCGGTTGGGGTGAGAGAAGGAAGACAGGATAAAAGACATGCTGTGGAAGAGAGACAGAGGTTAATAACAGATATGATTCAATGCAGAGAGGTCTATTAACACATAGTGAGTGAGAAAGGTGACTGGAAAGGAAAAACTTAATGCATCATGGGAATCCCCCGGCAGCCTACATCTATTGCAGCATAACTAAGGGAGGATTCAGGGTCACCTGGTCCAGCCCTAACTATATGCTTTAGCAAAAAGGAAAGTTTTAAGCCTAATCTTAAAAGTAGAGATAGAGATAGCCTGTACCACTGGGACACACAAGCACATAAGTTGCTTGGTAACATACTGAAAAAGGGTCTGATTAATTTACAAACTCACTTAAGCTCGAATTCCTGTGGTGTGCCACTTTAAACAGCTGTCATCACTGTTTCTTCAATTGTAAGTCATGTGTTTTGCTTAGTTAGTAACACATTATGTGTTAAAGTCAAGCAAAGTATCAAATAATCCTGTTATCCTCCTGACACTTTTTGACCGTCAGGTGCGTACACGCTCAGGTGAATTCATCCCTGTTCCCTGTATCCCCGGAGCCATCCTCATCAATATCGCTGACCTGATGCAGCGCTGGACGAGCGATCAGTTCGTCTCTGTGGTGAGTGAAGGGGATATTTCCGCCCCAAAGTTTTATGACAAGGTTATGGAAATGCACTGTAACTAGAAAAGTAAATGTGACTACATATGTCAGATTGGGTCATTTATAGGAAATAAGAAAGGTCTCACCTACTTTAACTTTAGATATGTTTTTGTGACCCATGATCTTTTTTGAAGCCAACAGAGTTAAAATGTTTCCCAAAAAAGTTTTTGCATATGCCATGGCATTAGGATTATAGTTTAGTGTTGCTTGTTGTTTCTTAGCTCCACAGGGTTTTGCTGCCTCCTGTTGGAGACTCCAGCACACGGCAGTCTCTGGCTTACTTTGTCCAGCCGGATGACGAGGCTCTGATCACCTGCTGTGATGGCTCCAACAAATATCCGCCAGTTACAGCAGGCGCCTATCTCACTGAGCGATTCAATGAATCATATGGAAGAAGCTGAATTTGAACCCACCATTCTGACCATTTGATTAAGAAAGTTTTTTTGTTTGTTTTTTTAAATCATGTTCAGTGAGTTATTGTCAGAAGTATGATTATGTCACTTCAGATTCTACAGTAATTATAAAACTGAATGTTAACTTATGCCTGTGTTTATAAGATGAGTTGAACTTGAGGTTTGTGATGAAAATAAGAGACAGAAACATTGTATCTGCAAGCTCATTCACCTTAATATTAGACATTCAAACCTTGTACATCATTTTCATGATTTTTTTTCACAGGACATTGGTTGGACATTTAAGTACTTTTTTAACAAGTCACATAAACATAAACTGTTCAGCACATATACCAGGTTGGAGAGAGGTTGTTGTTTGAAAATAAAGTAACCAGTGTATTTTACTTCAACTCTTCAAAGTATTTTGTGTCCATCTTTTCTTTGCTATTAGTCTGTAGTGAAAAAAAATTAGTTGTTGTTTTTTTACCTTGTGCTTCCTTCTGGAGTTTAATTCAGATTTTTACAAGGCAAATTTCAACCTACTGCATTCATTTCATTTACAGTGGTTCGAGAATAAATAAACACAAATTCACAGACACTCCTAAGCACTGACATCCAGGCAACCACTTCATAATCCATGCAATTGTCACAATCACAAACACAATTATTAAAAATTATAACATTTAAATACATATTGTATATATTTAACTTCATCTCTTATTCTGCACTAATCTGATCCAGAGGTCACAACAGCTTGAAAAGACATTGAAGGAAACACTTTTTCTATAAAACTTCATTTCGGCCCTAATCTTACTTTTCTGGCATTTATTTTTTCCAAAATAATTCACAATTTACCATAAAAATAAATAATATTTTGAAAGGATTTCCTTAAGGAAAAAGTGGCAGTGAAACTACAGTGTGAACAAAACTAAACATTCAGTTATCAGGCCAGCTGCCCTCCCCATTTCACCCCAAAGAACTTCCAATAGAGAACAGAGTCCTTTTGTGATACAAGATTAAAAAAACAAAAACAAAAGGGTTGATTGTCCACATAGAAAACTGGAGCAGCTCCACATTTCCAGGCTGGCTCATTCAGTTGATTTAACCAGCAGAAGGAAGGGCATCATTGGCACTAAGAGATCTTCCCCCCCCCCCTATGTGTTGCTGTGTGTTTTGAAAATTCTAAACAATAACCCAAAATTGAAATCATGAAAACACAAGCACACTTGCATGCTCACTCATATCGCACACAGGGTGGTGAGGCCTGCTAAGAATGTCCAGGCACGGGTACATCTTGCTGCTGGTGACCAGGCGGAGGTGGCTGACTGTTTCCTGGTACAACTGGTGCATGTTCACCTGCAGTTAGAGGAGCTGCAGGCTCTGTAACAAAGATTCATATGTGTATACAATCATGAGATGCATTTAAATGATTATTAGGATATGATAAAAAGCTTTTAATCTCGTCTTATTAAAAAGGATAACAATGCTTTTCCCTCACTGCATCTTTTTAAGTGTATTTTGATTGGGGATGCACAAGTAAATAACTTATTTTGGCTGTTCTGTGGATCTGGATGCAGGTTTTCGACTGGGTGGTTAATTTTCACTTGATTTTAAAAAATGTTAAAATGGAAGTAGAGTGCAATTAAGAGACCTTTAACATCATGTGATTTGTTGTTTCCAGCATCATTTATCATAAATTTCATACTCACGTTTTACATCAGCATTTAAGCTTTGGGATTTAACCCTTTCCATTTCTTCCATTGCCTGAGCAGCGAGAGAAGGACAAAAAAATGTTAAGAGCATAAAAATGGTTTAAGACTTTGTTTGCTATTGCCTGCATGTTTCAGGTCTACAAGTCTCTAAAACAAGATTTAAGTGCAATTCAGCATGTTTCACACTGTAAGCCAGATTCTTACATCTGTAGAAAGGGTCAAGCAACTGTATAGAAAAATCCTATTTTCAGGTTGTATTTCATCTGCTATGGATAGTTGACAGATAATTCACCTGTTTCAGCCCCAGCTTCTGAGCATCAAGTTCTTCCTGTTTTCTTTCAAGTTCCTCTCTCTCTTTCTGCAGCTCAGCCGACTTCTTGTTGATGTCATTCTCCTCATTGGCCAGTTGTTGTTCAAACTCTCTCAGCTCCTCTTCGGTGTACAATGGGTTCTGATCTAAAGTCTGCAGAGGGCACATAAATAAATGATGTGATAAGAAATCATATACATTTCTGATTTCATGATATAATGTCAGCTGTTAAATCTCTTGGGGAGTTTAATGATTTGGAATCTCACCCTTTGTAGACAATTTCTGAAAACAGCTGTTTATTGTGTTGCACTTACGCAAGCCTAAGCTCATAGTTTCATAGCTCATATTGATGAATAATTGAATTGAATTTTAATACACTAACATAACATTGGGTTCACATTAATTTTTAATACTACTCTGTACACAAAAATGCCAGGAGGGAAGCCAAACCTTACTAGCTCTTACCTCCCATTCGTCTTTTTCATAGAACTCTTCCTTCTTTGTGGCTGCCATGAACTCGCTCAGTGATACAAGCCTGTCTTTATTGGTGTCCACCTGAATGTCAATACATGAAGCAATTTTGATCAACAACTGTCATCGAGATAAATCACTCACCAGATACGTCCCAAAGGCCCTGACCTTTAGCTCCTTGCTAAAATAGCTACTCCACACACAGATGTTTAAATTCATTCATTAGATTTCAGGCAGCAATGACACACGTTTGTTATGAAATATACATTATGATTGTATTCTGACAACAGAGAATACCTTCATAACATACTAATCAATACTTTAGAAATGCTAATAAACATGACAATGATCTGTACATTTTATAGTTTTGTGGTGGCTCACCTCGTTCATAACATGCTCTCTCATTCGCAGTCTCTCTTCCTCCATCTCAACCATGTCATCCTCTTCATTTTCTGGGTTGTAAACCTTCTCCAGCTTAATGAAATGCACAAATTTTACCTCAGAGACTTGTTCATTTGCAGATTACATTATCGCAGACTATGCAGAACCAGAGTTAGACATAAAACATATACCTCTTTAGTAAAGAGAGCTTCAAGCTCACTCTCATCAAAGAAGCCGTCTCCGTTGCTGTCTGCAACACAAAACAAACAACGGAAATCTGTGTCTGATTTTAACCATCCATAGTTTTGGCACACTAGCCAATAAGACAACATTTGAATGCTATATTCATTCTTTGCTCTTAAACGACCTTCAGTGTATGGTCTATGGTTACCGTGCATTTTGAAGAAAGTTTTTGGATCAAAATCTTCTGGATCTAAACCATCTGCCTCCTGCCACACCTCTTTTAGCTGGTCCTCACTGCCCTGCACACACAGAGGTACACATCAAGGTTTCTCCTTTTTCTTGTTTTGTATTTAGCACTATTTAGCATCTTTATTCTATGGCTTGCATATAAATCTAAATAAAATTGGCCCAACTAAATGAGTTAATTTTATCATAAAAAAAAAAAAAAATCATTCATGTTTTCCAAATAATATCATTCAGCTTAAATGTCATTTGTTCCCCCACATTGGCTATAATCTTAGCATTCGTAATGAACTGCTTTATAGCTGGCGTCTTACAGGGTGGTTGACTTTAGGGTGGCTGGCGTGTTTCTTCTTCATTTCCTCGTAGTGTTCCTCTTCCTTCTTGCGATCCTCCTCATTCAAGTTCTTCAGACGTTGCCGTCGCTCATGCTCTTTCATCATCTCGTATTGCTTGAACTCATCATGGCGGTCCTTGTCAAAGTTCTCCAGGTCATTAGTCGCCTAGACATAAAAACAAAAAGTTGGGAAGGGGAATTCACCTCTTAATTCTGCAGATTTATGCGCCTCGTTGAAACAGATGGACTCTATTCAACATCCAGATGCCTGATCAGAGTTGTTCCATAGAGGATGAAGCAAACTGTTGAGCTGAATAATTACTAGCCATGTCACAGTCTTAGCATCACTCAGCGTTGAATGCAGAGACAACCCAGGCAGATATAGCATGCTTTTTGTGTTTAGCTCATGCGGTGAAATTTATTCATCCATTTAGTGCTAGCATGCTTACTAGTGGATACTAGTGAGTGCTAACTGGGTATGAATAAACAGTACCTCTGACTTCCTAAACCTGAGAGCTGCAGTAACAATAAGTTGATTTATAAAAAAACATATTTGGACAAATGGTTTGATTGCAAAAGTATTCTGGTGTGTGTATCTAGAATCTAAAAGCTCTTTGTATTGGTAGGGCTTAATAACAGACAATGCCCCACAGTGGTGCAATGCTTAGCACTGCCACCTCACAGCATGGGGGCGTTTCTGTTTGAAGTTCTACCAGTACCTCTTTGTTTACTATGTGCTAGCCAACAGACTGGCAACCTGTTCAAGGTGGACCCTATCGCTCTCCTTATGACAACTGTGGTATGCTTCAGCCCCTCAAAACCATGAATAAGTGGAAGAAAAGGGATGTATGGATATATGGATGTAGGGATGGATGGATTTCTGATAGTGACTGTACCTTTTGCTGAGTACTATAAATACACTGTTGTCATAGTTCAAAATCTGGATCTGTGAGTTTAAAATTATTATTTTGGCCTGATTTTATTAGAACCTCTGGGTGGCTCTTTATTCTAGAACCCTGCAAGGACTTGCTCAGCATAAAGTACATGAAAATGCTATGGTAATACAAAACAAAGCAAATGCTCATTTATCACCATTCTTTGCATTTCTCAAGCAGTGCCAAGGCAAAATAGTAGGTCAATGATTATAGAGCAAAGCTAAATGCTACAGAAAAGTAAAACTTATATAAAATATTTTTAGGATTTACATCTGCATGACTGGAAGCTTTGTTGTAAAACTACAGAGGCATGCAAACTCATTAAGCCGGCCTCCCCATTACTATTCTTTTATACTAATTTCACACACAGGAAACATGTTGGTCTCGCAAAACTTACACATTTACCTCTAATGAGTCAGCACTCTCCAACAAAGGGAACAAAGCTGTGAATGCCTCCAACTTATTACATCTAAAATTTAAAAAAAGCCAGACTAGTTAAACATCCCTCACTGAAATTCCCTATACGCTATGCTAAGTATGGCAATATTTCTGCATGAGCAACTGTCATTATAAATGTGACTGTGCCATACCAGTGCAGAGAAACAGGGTCAGTATTGACCTTCAAGTAGCTGCGCTAATGACTAGGTGTATGTGTACCGATTTGATGAGACGGTCCAGGTCATCCACCTCGAAAGTGTGTGGATTCTTGTGGTTCAGGTGCTCAAACTGTTTCAGCAGGGCCTGGTGGTCCACTGTTTGGCCTGCAAGAAAAGGAATAATGATTAGATTTATTCAACTGTAAAACAAAGACACTTGGTTTTTTGGAGTTGTGTCATGGTTATTCTTTTCCGCTGGGTTTTACAAAGACATTTTGTACCAAAACTTAATACATTTATTCTAGAAAGCGTTAAAGGATTACATGAATATCAATGCATTTTTGTTTTTTAAGAAATTGACCTATGACTTCTATCTTTGCTTCTTTTCTCTACCTACACTTGTGTTAATCTATTCTGTATGAACATTTATACAGCTTCCTCTATTAATGATCAAAATTTAAATTTGAATAATAATTTTCTTTCAAGAGTTAAGTTCTGCATTCAATGACACAACTAATGGACTGACTTAAACTGCGGAAGTTGTTGTGCAAACTTATGAAGTTTCAAGTTCAAGTTTCTCAGTGACACATCATTTTTTTCCCCTTTCTTTAAGATACTTACCATTTCCTTCCTTGATGTCGTGTTTAGCTTTTATGAGCATTCGCAGCCTGTTCATCTCCTCCCTCTTTAGCTCATCCAGCTTGGTCCGAAAATTGTGCTGAACAAAGTTCAGCTCTTTGGAAAGTTTGCCTTGCTGCAAGCAGACAGTCAACATACCATAGTTCAATAAAAAATGTCCACGTCAACAACCAGCTTACAAAATATTGGGCTGTTTTTGCAAGTGTGCACCTTGATGTCATCCATATTGGCATTTTTGAGCTTTTCTCTAAAGTGGGGGTCCTTCTCAAGATACTCAATGACCTCCCTGAGGTAGCGGTCGTAGTGCAACCCAGTGTCCTGAGAAATAGACCACATTTAGCTTGTCAATGTATAACATTATTCAGTCCGATTATGGGTATTTTTTCCCAGTCAATTAATTCTTCGAATGAACAGTTACACCTAATTTAACAGACACTGCTTTTGTTTGTTTTTCAATCAATCTTTAGTCAGTAAGCATTTCTGAAAGGTGTCTGAAACAGCTGACTTCATGTCTGGATCACTCTGAGCTTTATCTACTTAGCTGTAAGACTCCATTTTAATAGGATATCCCTTTATTTCACACTGCCCGTGTGACTCACAGCACTCTCGGGTGGACCCAGTTCCTCCTCTTTAGCCTTTTCTTTGGTCTTGTCCACACTGATAGGCACTGACTGGATACACAGCCACAAACTGAGCAGAACAAGGCCACAGCGGGCCAAGGCTTTACTCCTCACCATCTGGTCAGGCAAAGCATACATAAAATAGATAAGAAAAAAGATAGGAGTTAGTTTCAGGTTAGGTGAAGATTGTACATCTTTTAGAAAGCTCTGCAGTCAGAACAAAATGAGCACTTGCCGTATCTTTATTTTATATA
>NW_024582506.1:53332-148219 GCF_018398535.1 Haplochromis burtoni | reverse complement strand
ATATATATATATTATTTTAAAAAGTGGTGCAAGTCAACACTTCAAATAGAGACAGAACACTGATAAGGTTATGCAAATAACTCTTAATCTGAAAAGCAATTCCCATAAGAAAGGGCCCGTGCAGCACACGTGTTTGGTGGCTTACTTTAGAATATTTTCTTAGAGATTTCTAAGTTGAACGCTGTGAACCTGTTAGTCACAGTGAAAAAAATCAGACTGAGTGTGTAGTTTAAGGAACAGGTTATTCAGTAGGGATCATGCAGTGAAGATGCCAGCTAATTCATTATCTACATGGATGTAGAAAATGCTCTAAACTAAGCCTCAGCAGACAGAGAGAACAGCGTTAGTAAACGTCACCTCGCGTGAAATAATACTTACTTGTAACGTGGAGCTTATTTTGCTCTCCTCTTTTTTTATTCTTCACCTGGCTTTCACGCTTTAGTGTTCCTCAAAGTGCCTGAGCTTCACCGGAGCTTGTTTACAACGGTCATCTGTTAACCACCAATACAAGCCTCCCTTGGCTACAACCTATATAAAAAGGTTGTGTTCACCATGGCAACGCACCGCCTCTGGCTTCTCTTATTGGCCTAAGAAAGTATACTTTCTTTCACAAAACAGTCGCGTTGAGAGGCGATTGGTCAATACACCTGTCACTCATAGTGTATCAACAACCGCCCCCCGTTGGCTTAAGGTGCGTTGAGCCAAACTGTACGTGGCGTTCGGTCAACCCCAGACGAGGGCGGAGTTAGTGTGCAACACTGGATAGAGCAACACTACTCATATTATAAAACTGTTTAACAATGACATTTAATACTAGCCCATAGTCCAGACGGCGTAGGGATACACAACATAAATGTTTTATTTCATCTTATATTTCATTTAGATATTCTAATTAAATATAGATTACACTTGAACATGCTGCAGACCAACATAGAGCTGAAAATACACTCGTTCGAAAACATAGCAGGAAGCCTTAAGCCTTAACAATTATTATTGTTATTAAAATGATGGCCAAAAAAGCAATGAGACTGCGTAGAAAAACTCTTAAACGCCCTGCATTTAAATATTATATTAAGTCAACTATTATTTATTTATTTATTTATTTATTTAGTTATTTATTTCAGCAAAAAGCTGGCGAGAAAAATGAGAGAGTGAGTTTAAGAAAGTCGAAATGGGTACTTATAATTAAGGTGTTCAGCAAAAAGAGAGGGGGCAAAAGCGAAGGAAAACTCTTATTGTGATTTGTATGTGAGGCTGAACAATAAGGAAGGAGAAAAGCACAGACTGAGAGAGAGAGGTTATAGTGATTAAGGATAGAGATGGAAATGTACTAATGAGTGAAGAGAGTGTGCTGAGAAGATGGAAGGAGTACTATGAGAAGGTGATGAATGAAGAAAATGAGAGGAAGTGCAGAGGATTAGTAAGGAGGAAATGGGGGGAGCTATGCAGAGGATGAAGAGTGGAAAGCCAGTTGCTCCAAATGACATACCTGTGAAGGGTCAAGGCCTTGGGGAGAGACAGCAGTTTAAAATAATCTTAGAGTCGGAGAGGATGCTTGAGGAATGGAGAATAAGTATACTGGTAACAGTTTTCAAGAACAAGGGTGATGCGCAGAGCTGTAGTAACTACAGAGTGGTAGAGCTGCGGAGCCATGAAGCTATGGGGAACAGTTGTTGAAGCTAGGTTGAGAAGAAAGGTGATGATCAAAGAGCAGCCGGCTTCAAACCAAGAGAGAGACCACAGTTGTTTGCTCTGAGAGTGTTGATAAAGAAGTCTAGGGAAGGTCAGAAGGAGTTTTACTGTTTCTTTGTGGATGCAGGGGAAGCATAGGTGCCAGGAGAGGAACTGTGGTACTGCATGAGGAAGTCAGCAGTAGCAAAGAAGTGGTGAGGGTGGTGCAGGGCATACACGAGGACAGCAGCACAGAGGCGAGGTGTGAGGTAGGAGTGACAGATGGGTTCAAGGTGGGGGTGAGGTTGCATCTGCTCAGAACTACTTCTTGTTTGTGATTGTAATGGACAGGCTGTCAGATGAGGTCAGGCAAGAATTACCACAGACGATCATGTGTGCAGACGACATTGTGATCTCTAGTGATAGTAAGGAGCAAGTGAAAGAGAGTCTGGAGACATGAATGTATGTACTGGAGAGATGAGACATGAAAGTCAGTAAAAGGTAGATATACCTGTGTAAATTAAAGAGAGACAGATGGAAAAGTGAAGCTGCAACAAAAGAGGTAGTGAAGGTGGACAAGTCTAAATAATAGTCTAAAGAGGGAAATACAAGAGGGAAACTGAAAGTTAATAAGATGGTAGTGGCACCTGCTATGATGTATGATTTGGAGATGGTGCCACTAGCAAAAAGAAAGGAAGACAAGCTGAAAGTAGAAGAGCAGAAAATGTTAAGAAAGGCCAAGATTAGAAATGAGTACATCAGAGGCACAGATTAGCTTGAGCAGTTTGAAGACAAAATCAATCAGTCATGGTTTGGACAGGTGCAGAGGAGGGTTAGTGGACATAGTGGGAAGGGATACTGAATATGGATCTGCCAAGCAAGGAGAAGTGGAAAGACCACACGGAAGGTTCACGGATGTAGTGAAGGAGGACATGCAGTGGGTCAGTGTTACAAAGGAGGATGCTATGGACAAGGTGAGTTGAAAGTAAATGATCTGTTGAATGATGATCCTTAAGAGGAGCAGCTGAACTAGTTCTACTACTACTGCTACTTTTACTAATAAAAAGTAGTAAGAGTAGATAATAATAATTTGAGTAAAGAGTGAATTGTAGTTCACAGTAAGAAATGACTTACTGGAACAGTAAAGTAAACCAAAACACGATTCTCCATTTAATATTCAAATGTATCTTGTAAAAATTAAATGCATTTTATGCATTAATCAAGTCTGAATTTATTTAGCATTTTCTTTAATCCTCGCAGGGTGAAAAGTATACATACACCCCCACTAATATTTGGCTGTTAGCTAGCTACAGCTCGACCAGGCACTTTTGGTACCCATCAACAACCTTCTGGCAAAATTGGCAGTTCATTTAAATTGGTTGGTTTCCTGGCATGGATCCATGTCCTCAATTTTTCAACAGGTTGAATTTTAGGCTTTGGGAAGAATATTTCAAATGGTTAATGTTAGCCTACTATATCAATGTTTACATGTCCAACTATCTAGCTGTTGATCTGAGGTGAAGATGAAGAATTTGGAGGTAGTTCTCCTCCTTCATTATTCCACCACTTTGTGAAATATACCAGTACCACTACAACCAATTAAGACCCGTAGCATGATGCTTCCCCCACCATGCCTGACAACTGGTACAGTCTTTTAGGCTAGAATCTTCACTTGTGCTCCTCTAAACATATTTCTTGTCATCATAGCCAAATAGCTCATGCTTTGTCTTATTTGAACATAAAACTTTTCTTGAGAAAGCATTTGGGGTGTTCATGTGGCCAGCTAAAATTTTCATTTTAAAAGTAGGTGTTGATTTTGGAGCAGGGGCTTCTTTTTTGGTCAGCATCCGATTAGGAGGGTAATCCATCTTCATGGATATTGAAGATGGATCAGTGATGCTGTTTGGACAGTGATGCTGGTCTTCCAGCAGTTTCCAGTTCATGGCAGGCTTAACACTTGGTGGTTCCAGGGTTGAAACCTGAAAATCCTTACTAATTTCTATTCATTTATGGGTGATAGTTGGGTTTTCTTCCAGACCTTTGCAAAGTGATGGTGACATATCTGAATAACGTGTACTTATGTCAGTGGCCTATGGTTACTTTTACAGAAAGGCAAATGTACCAAAAGTTACCAAATAAACATTTATTCAAACCACTCCTTTAGGAAAAGAAGCAATAAAATGTTTAAACTGTTGATCTTTACATAAAACACACTGGCCAAGGTGGTTAGTAAAACGAATGTGTTATGATGATAAATCACTGAAGTTCATTTCTCAGTGCTAGATGGGGAATGCCACTATTATCTGCCAATAAGAGTGCTCAGATATCCAGCCAGAATTATGCCAGAAGCTTGTTGATAGCTACCAAAAGCACCTCATAAAAGTGAAACTCGCTAAGGGGTATTAAACAAACATTAGTCAGGGAGTATATACACATTCATATATACTCCACATTAACATCCTCTTTTTTCTATGCTTAAGTGCTTTCTATCTAACATTTGCATACATTTATACTCTGATAGATGCAGACTGGAGCAACCAGGAATCAAACCCCCAACCTTCTGAATAGTGGAGAACCTGCTTTATCTCCTGAGCTTCAGCCATTCCATGCATTGAAACAATAAGAACACAACATGAATTCATTAAATGTGTGCTTTATTTACTTGACTTTTACTGTATTAAATAAGAATTGCATTGAATTACACATAAAAAGGTATTAAAAATGTCTTTAAAAACAATTTGTTGGGTTAACAATAGGCCAACAGGCCAGGATGTGAATTAACAGAAATCAGCAACAACAAACTTTTTCAAAGCTTGTGTTTTGCTCTGTTTGTTGTTTGTGTTCCTGCTATGCTCCTCTTTTGGCTCTTCATTTCCCTCATTTCCTAAGGAGCTATTAGTCTGGTTCTTGTGGCACTCTTTTCCTGTCAAATGGTAGTTCTTTCTCTCCACCTTTGCCAAGCACTTGCTCATAGATTATCTGATTGTTGTCTCTCTTATAATATAAGACCTTAATCTTAAAACAGCTGTTATGAACTGAACTAAAAAAAAATCTCAAGTGTTCATGCACCACAGAATATAACTTTCTTAAAGTGCATTGCTAAAGTATTGGGGCCAGGAGGTACAGTAGGTCATGTAGTTATCGGAAGGCTGGCTGCTCCAGTCAGCATATCTAAGTATCTTTGGGCAGGATACTGAACGCCAAGTTGCTCCCAGCAGATGTCTTCATTAAAGTATGAATCTTGGGTAGTAAGCACTTTGGTGTAGAAAATAGGTGCTTGTATGATTAAGGCAGGTTTTATAAAGCACTTTGAAGGCTCAAGCAGAAAAGTTATATATATAATAGTTATGATCCAATAACATAATGTATATGATTCTGCATAATGTATTTTTTACTTAGGAACTTTACAAATTCCAAAACTTTACTTAATTAAAGTATCTGAATACTTGTTTAACTTTGAAAAACAGCTTTTTAATGCAAAATAAATGTCATTCTTAATCAGAACCAGATTTCAAGTACTATGTTTTTATTATGGTCTGGAGCATAACTGTGCAAATGTGAAAAACCTTTATAAACAGTTACTGGCCAGTACTGAGTTAGTTTGCAAGACAACTGTTATTATTTCCTAAAGGTCACTATTACCACAAGATAGTTTTGACATCTGGAAAATTGTACACAATGTTTTCTTTATTACTTTTCTAAACTCTTTTTGTTTCTGGTCAATTATTCTTATTTACTGTGCCCTCCCTGCCTTGTTCTTGGTCTCACACGTTCCAGTTCATTTAAAAGACCCCCAAAGCACCCCTCAGAAATGATAGAATTTCTATAAATAATAGAAATATGAAAACTTTTCGACACCGACCACTTTAGTCCACACAGTGGTGCTGTTGTCACAAAATGAAAACGAGACCCAGCCAGGCAGAAAAGCTACCCAACTGTGTCCAACCAAAAGTCCACCAACGACCTCAACAGGAACTGACGTTCCCTCTGTGCAAGTGGATGGAAAAATGCAGCTGCAGGAAAAATGGCTCCAAACGCCGCACCGCTAAAAGGTGAGGAATAAAGCTTTTTACAGCCCATGTCTGCCTGTAAAAGTTTGATCTTGTGGTTGCCTGCAGTCATCGGTTGTGTCTGAGTCGCGTTCGACCGTTTCCCGTTTGAGGAAATCAGCATTTCTTCGTTACTGTGGGTACTTGGCAGGACCAGAGCAGTTGCCCGGTTACTTTTAAAATATTAAATCATTGTCTCTCACGGAACAGTCCTGTAAGTTGTCCTTGTATGGCTAAATTCAAATGTGTTTTATGTTTACTCTCAGTTCCGTTCTTTTTGGTTGTTGTGTTCGCGCATTTAGCAGGTTTAGCGGCTAACTTAGCATCCAGCACAGGCAAAAGTTATAGTTAAAAAAAACAACTAATAAAACAGCCATTAAAAGTATCAAGGAGTGGAGTTAAACCGAGCTAACCGGATGTTTGCAAGAGAAGTTTGTTATTATTGGTTAAAAGTCACTGTTCTCGTTTGTTTATCACAATCTGGCTTTTATTTTAAGATGTGTACAATGGGAAAATACTAAATGTTCGGGATTTATTGACAGTACATATCATGTTGGTGTCAGGTGAGCATCAGCAGACGTGTTAGCTAGCTGTCAAAATAATCTGTAAATAATATATGTGTGTTTGTTAACGCCAGAAATTGCTCGATATTGTTCTGTTAACGTACAGATCATGCTTTATCAAACGCGTCGTATTTACAATCTTTTTCTAAGTGTTACGTAATACTACATTTCTTGGCTGGCCACAGAGCTAAGCTTCTAACAACAGATCTGAGCTACAAACACAGGGGATGGGACCAAACTGTGTCTTCCTTGAAGTTATTCCCAAAAAGATGAGCCGGGGGATTACGACAACACGATCTTAATAGTATCAGAAAAACTACTCAGCACTCTGGTCTTATAAGACGATTATCAATTGAGGGTCGTACCTTCTTTGAACATATCATCAATTCAAACTGAATATGAACTGCTTGTGGAGCAGGGGCGCTTCCAGAATTTTTAAATAGGTGCTATAAAATAAATCGTTTAATATACAATGTATAAATCCTAATAGAAAGTTTAACTATGAAAATATACTCAAAGTACCCAATATTAAATCAATAATTATATTAAAAAGTATATATTAATGTATATACTTCTTATAATATTATATAATGAGATCAAAATGGTTGGCTTTTTATATTTTTAAGTCTGCAAAATAGTAAGTAACTTAAGCTTTAAAATACATGGTATGATGTGCAAAGTACATTATTTGCACCCCAAAGCATAGAGATGGCATAGAATAGAACTAGTTAGAAGTTTAACACCTGGTTATACAGCATAATCCTGTCAGCTTTTGTTTTAGTTTACAGGCTTGGATTCCTGCCTTGGCAACAAAGTGACTAGTACCGAAAACAGAAAATAAAAACTTGTTACTTATTTTACTATTTAAAAACAACTTGAACTTTGAACAGCTCCACAATGTGTTGCTTACTTCTGCACTTTTTCTTAGTTATTGGATGTGTAGACTGCCTGTCACTCATTAGGGCTGAAGTCAAAGTGTGAGTTCAACCTCATCGTGCTATGTTGTGCAGCCAAATGTTGCTCAAAACAATAAAACTTTTTTTAAAACTGATAAATGTGTATATCTCAGTATGTAAATCTAATTCCATGAAAACAAGCTAATAAACAATATAAATGCACATAATAGTGACAGGTAAAGCTTCTTAAAAGGTAAATTAAAATTAAGGAAGACAGTTAAAATCATGATTGAGGCTTTCTGAAATCACCATTTCCAGAAGAAGAACTGTGGATTTTTTTTGTCCATAAACCTTTTCACTTAAGCAATAATTTTTACTGGATGTGACTCAGCAAACTGATTCTCTTCTGAATAATTTAGCAGTAGTGAAGTAATGCTCAGATGTTGAATTAAGGTTAAGCACATCCTGGTATCTGCCATCAGTTGCCACAGAGAGATGGCACAATTTGCAGTGCTTGACTTGGCTCTAGTTGTTTTTTTTTTTCTTTCTTGGCTTCTTCTCTAGAATCTTTTTTTCCCCTTGAATGTTTAATGATAACGCACATTCCTATCTTAATTCAGCATCTCCTGAATGCAGTCGTTGTTATAATTCTTATAGTGTAGCATCGGTGTAGTGTTGGATCATTCTAGTAAAAAGAAATTAGGTTAATCTATTCTTTATTTTCCTTAGTCTTTTCCCTATGTTGGTTCATCGGCTCAGTCTGCAGTGCAAAACAGTTAAGTAAACCAGAATAGTATTTTTGAACATGCTTTCTCAGATTAAGCTAGTGTTTACATTCAGAATCCGGAAGTAGCTACTATTTAGTGATCAGCGCCCAGTGTGCTAGCAGTTAACATGCTCAGACCTTTTTGATTTATGACTACATAAACAAACACTAAGCTGCATTCTACACTCTTATTCAGTGCAAAATCAGTTATATCTAAATCGTCTGGCATGTCTGCAGGGAGTTATGACATCAATGGCAGCATGGACCAAAAGATTGTGACACTTCTCATGCATTTAATGTCTCCGAGCTGTTTTCTTGGTAAAGTTGGCACCAACCTATCTAAGTCATTTGCTCGGTGACTGCAGCCACATTGTCACTGCGTGCTGGGGTTTGCACAGCTGAATAAGACAGTCTTGGGCCATGGTGCTAACATAATGCTAACAGATTCAGACAGAGCCAGAGGAAGCGAGAGAGAGAGAGATAGAGAGAGAGCCATTGGGCTGTTTAGCATGCCAAATTCCTCAGCTGCACAATAGTGTTAGGCTAGACTGAGCTCCAGCACAGCCAGCCTTCTCCACCACAATGGGAGGGGAAGCTCAGGAGAGGTTGGTGACGCCTGGGGAGAGAAGGAACTCACTCAACCCCAGGGCTGTGATCGTTCGATGAATGGTTGCTTTGAGTAGGCGCTGTGTCATTTTGGAATCACAAAGCACTCTTTGCAGCAATGTTTTTCACATGTTATAGACGTGGGATACTCTTGGTCGTTTCCTGTTGTGGAAGGTTAGCCATAAATAGTTTGGATTTGGGGGGGGAAAGTAAAATGCAAATATTGTTTAGATTTTTGGTTATGATCATTTACAAATATTTGTAATGTACACCACATAGAAGTGTATAAAAATATCATTTCTGGCTATGAGTGAGTGAATCAGGTTCATTGTCAGTGTGACAGGCCTATGATGTAGCCCAGGCTAGTTATGTGACCTAATTGATGCCCCTAGCTTCAAAACACACATAAGTAATTATTGGCTCTGCGTATGTGAAACTAGGAGTTGATCAATACAAAAAAAGCATGGTGGGCACACAGTCTCCATTCTATGCAACTACTTGTGGCCCCTGGATATCTGTAGCTTAATGGGTAGGATTATTCAATAATTTTATAGGTTAATATTTCAATTCCTTCTTCCTTGCTTTGATTCTGTTTGACCTCATCCTGTTGTCATAAATAGCTTTTCTCTCTCTTTTTTCTTTTAGGTGTTTAAAACCTTGTTCCTCAACCCTTTGGGCCACGCTGACTTAAAAGCCATCATATTCATGGCACCTTCCACTTGACAGAATGGCCCAGATATCAAGTGGTAATGGGTTCAAGCTGGATGTCCCCCAGCCAAAGGGGGTTGTGGGTAAAGAGGAAGCCCTTCGTATGGAAGAAGAGGCTTTAGCAAAATTGCAAAGGGAGAAGAAACACACTCTTACAGCTACAGCCTCCTCATCTTCCTCTGGAGCAGCATCCTCGTCTTCCTCTAAGCCAAAACCATCTAAATCTACCACTACTGTTCCTCAGCCTTCAACTTATACTAATAGACCGGACAAGGATCTCATTGTTTTCCCAGAGACCAAGAAACAGGCAGAACAGGATACGTTCAGGGATATTGATGTTGAAAAACTGACCAATGAGGAACTCGAAAAGCTCCTACTTGATGAAAACTTTGGAGCTAACAGCTCCAAAGTGTCCCGCCCCTCGTCACTTCTGGGGTTTAACCTCAGTGCCTCCTATCCTGGAGGCCATGCTTGTAGCTCATCTCCTTTCCAGAGCAGCCAGTGGACACCTGCTCTGTCCAATCCATCTAGCTCTGGTGTGTCCACTCCCACCCTTCAGCCCACACCAATGTTCCCATCAGCTCCATTTCCCAAACCAGGAACATTTCAAAATGGATTCACTCCAGCCATGACGCCTTTCATGGCCTTGCCGACCATGGCTTTCACTCCCATCCAGCCTGCTGCTGCCGCCATGGTCTTCCCACAGCCAACTGTAGACCCAGAGATGGCTAAGTTGTTTGACAAGATTGCTAGCACCTCAGAATACTTGAAGAATGGTAGATTGGCCAGCACTGATGTTAATTCCTCTCAAGCAGGTATAGCCTCTTTGGCACCAAACCCACCACCACAACAACCGGCAGTTATGGAATCTTCTTCCATCAGCCGTTTTGAATGGCTGGATCTGGACCCACTTACAAAGCGAAAGTCTGAGAATGAGGAAGCACCTCTGGAATCTGTAGATAGTTCACAGACTGTGTCAGGAGCTTCTGCGGGCGATCCCTGGGATGCAGTGCTTGAGACTAAAGGCAACAGTAGTAACAGTAGCAGCAGCCCCAAACTGGAAGGCAGAGTTTCTCACACAGGTCGGTCACAACATAGGCGGGCATCAACAGGAGCGCCCGTCGCTAGGAGTCACTCACTCAACATCCCCGAGACCTCGTCACAGCACAAAACAATCAATCAGGTGGGAACACAGTAAATTTGAAAAGTTTGAATTTTTAATTCACATTAATCATCTTTTTAGTGTTTACACAATTTTATAAAGGAGGAGAAATTTTTATCATTTTATGTCTCAACATGGTTTAGTTGTTTAGTTGTTTGCCTGTTTAGTCAGGTCACCATCAATTAAATATCAGCAGTTATACTAAGCACTGCTACTCGTCACTTCCAACCATTTACCTTATCCAGACCTTATTTATCATCCACTGTTAGAGTGCTCACAGCATAATTGCAAACGTGCATTTTAGAATGAATGAGGGTATAAAACAAGTGGTCTTGAAACATTGGTGAGTGAGTGGGCTTAAATATTTTGTTTTAGAGCAGATGATAGCAGATTATCTTGTTCAACCAAAACACCCATGAACATGTTGCTTACAACTGCATCTATATTCCTTATTCATTCACAAGCAAAACATCCTCCTTACTTCTGCTCCCTGTAATTAAGTATTTCATTGTGGTTAGCTGCCCACCGTTTCACCTCACAATTTCCTCACAGCTCCATTTTCTGAATAATTTTGCCGTGCTGGATGGGAGTGATCTAATTTCTCAAAATGATTATTTAGATCATTCATTTGGGACAGTGCTGTGGGCAAGTGGCATGGGTTTTCTCAAAAAAAAATTTTTTTCGTTAAAACTGAACAACCATCTGTCATCATTTGGCTTTAGCTCTGAGTTGTGGTTGCGAGACAAGTATTTCTGTACAGAGTAGCATAGCCATACTGAGGCCTACTAGCAAAAATATACATGTGTCATTATATGTTCCTCTTTCTACTCTGAAACGCTCCTACTTTGAAATGAAAATGTTTAATCGGCAGTGCTTTTTAGACATACTGGAATATAAAAGGGTGCTATGGTATGTTTAGTTACTACTGTCTACAGCTGGTAAAAACGAGTAATGTAAATGCAGACAATACACCGATCCTTTTACTCAAATATTGCATTGCTTTACTCACAGTGGTCAAAACCACCTGCAAATCTTGATTCTTAAAAAAAAAAAATTATTTAGACAAAGCTCCCACTTCCTGGTCATTGTGTTTCAGTGTGTCAGTACCAAACAATGGGTCTTGGGTGCCTTTGTCACACCAGGATATATAAAGAGTATCATAACCCCCCCCCACTTTTTTTTTTTTAAGGATTTCACACAAAATTTGGCATGGTTAAATGGTTTTTTTAAGTGTGTACTTAGGACATACAGACATACCTTGTAAGGCAGCTTGTATACAGTTCATTCCACAGTTGATCTCTTTTTGCTCAGGAGGATAAAACGGTGGTTGCTTGCTTACTCTTGCATGTATATTAGGCCTAGGGTCAAGCATGTGGTGAGTCTACTGTGCCGTGTAACTTGAGCCTTTAAAGCTTAGCCTACTACAGATATGTCCCTCTACACTCTGTTTTTATCTGCTTCAATCTTGTGTGCTCTCTTTGTGTATGTGAGGCGATGATGATGTGTGTACTTGCTATCTCTCCTTGTTCAATCTGCTTGCTTGCTTGTTAGTGCCCGTGCTGTTATAAACAGGAACAAGTCTTCACAGATCCCCAGTGCCCTACAGCAGCAACAGAATGACCTAACAGATTGCCCTCTTGGCTTGCTATGCCAGCTCCACTCGTTTACACTCACTAGGGAGAACTGCTTAGCTACTGTGTTCTGAGCATGTAATGAAAACAAATTGGCTTAAATTTCCCATCTTCCAGTTTTGTTTTTTTCTTTTTTCATTTACTTTTTTTCTTTTTCTTTAAATGTATTTTGACACAGAAAGTGTCTAGCTAGCTTTTTTTTTGACTCCTCCTTTATTCACAAGCTAACACCACAGCAGGTGACTCTTGGTTTAGGTATTTGTGTCTTCTCACATGTCAGGTGAATGTATAAACCTCTTTATTATTGAGCCACCAATAAAGAAAGTAGCTAGAAGACAAACAGAAAACAGTGAGGCTATAGTCTGTAAGACATGAACAAGAACTTAGTAGTGAAACTAGACTTCAAACCACATTGTGCAGGAATTGCTAAACCATGTCTGAGACTGCACACTAGGGTGTGAATTTCCTCCACACCATGCATGCAAATCCTGTCTAAGACTTTTTCATTTTTTTTAAAGTTAGTAATAATATTTTTTAAGTCAGTGATGATAATAATGGGGTTTATTTGTATAGCACTTATCAAACCAGTATTACAAAATGACAAAAATGCAGTACAAAGAATAAAAGGCAATAAAAATAATGTTATAAGATCAAAAACCCTATAAGAATAAAATATAGAAAGAATGCAAGAATTTTGCATTTCTTTTTAAATTGTAAGTGTTAATAACACCATACCTTATTAAAAAGAAACAAGTGGAACTATAACAATAAAATGCAGTCTAGATCAGTAGTAATAACTTTTTTTTTATGATGTGATTTAAAAGTAACAAGTAAAATCTTAATACAAAAGCATACCTTGAGGCGACTTTTGTTGTGATTTGGCGCTATATAAATAAAATTGAATTGAATTGAGTCAGTGAAATTCATGTAACTTTTCTTTCTTCTTTCCTTTCTTACTTTATGTAAAAGTCTTACTGCTGCATTTTGAACGTTTTGAGTATACAGCGGTCCCTCGTTTATCACGGTTCCAAAAATATCCCGCGATAGGTGAAATCTGCAAAGTAGCCAGCTTTACTTTTTACAATTATTATAGGTGTTTTAAGGCTGTAAAACCCCTCACTACACACTTTATACACTTTTCTCAGACAGGCATGAACATTTTCACACTTTTCTGTCTTCTTTAAATACTCTGGAATAGGGCTGGGCCATATTATACCGTTCACGGTAATACCGGTATAATGTTAGGCAACGATAGGAAAATGAAATATCGCGATAGAATGGGAGTAAAACGCGCATGCGCAGTGCCTTTGTTTTCATACGCACATGGCCGATTGTTGAGTGAAACAGATGAACCAGAATTGGTTTGTAAAAATGGTGCAACTTCCGTGATGTGGAACTGGTTTGGTGTTTGTCCGTCAGATACACGACAAAGCACATTTTTTTGCAGAACATGCAAGCGGCCGTGTTATTGTCGTATTTGTCGGACTAAGATGCTCTTAAATCTGGGAGTAATCTGGGTCCTAAACTCCGTATGCTTCAGGTCAAACAACACTGCAGCATCACTGAGAGTTAAAAACTGTCTAAATTCTTTCATCTTTAATAAAACGATCAGCATTGCTGCTTTACCAGGTGTAACTATAAAGTTTAACTTCCAGGCATCCATGAAAACAAAAGTTATTACATTTAACGGAGTTAGAAGTTAGCAGGAAGCTAGCGGAAGTTAGCTCGCTAGTTTCGCTAGTTACCTAAGCATGATATAGCATGTTCTGACTGAGAGATTTCTGAAAAAAATCAAACGTACAGCTCTGCTATCACTTCCAACATAAATGAAGACAGGAAACTAAACAGCAGTGACGTTTGTAGGGTTACTGAAGTTGGGCTAGCTGGTATATAATGATGTGCTACGTGATCGCTAGCGACACAGCTATGTTAGCATAACATAAACAGTGAAGCTGGAGGACGAACACTAACACTTTTCCACTTATAAAAGTTAACGTGAAGGTTCCTCATGGTTAGAGACAAATGCAATCGCATGGCAGGATGCTGTAAACGGACCAAACTTCAGTCAGGAGAACAACTGAGATAATCCATCCACAATACGAGGTTAGTCATTAATATACTGCAACAACATGGGAATAGAGCAGCTGCCAGAGAATTCAACATTAATGAATCAATGGTACAGAAGTGGAGGAAGCAAGAAGAATGAGTTGAATAAAGTTTGATTTATCTGACTGCTTTGTTTCGCTTAATGTGCCTTATAATCCCGTGCACCTTATGGTCCGAAAAATACGTACTGCACACTGCAGTTTAATGTTGCAAAGCACCTCTTTTTAACTTCAGTGGATATTATACATGGTTATGCTCAGGATATGTCAGCCCATTTCTACTGGAAATGCCTTTTGGTTAAACTTTCAGCAAGGAATTTGCATTTGCACTGTTACATTTTTATAAAGCTTTAATGTACATAAAAACCAGCTTCTTGTTTAAGTGAAAATAAATGGAAGGTTGTCTTTTTGCGCTAGTAATGTTGTGGAGTTGTATTTTGTCTCGCATCAATTATATCGTCAGTTATATCGTTATCGCAAATTTTCAAATATATATCGTGATAAATATTTTTGGCCATATCGCCCTGCTCTACTCTGGAAGTTCAAACTTTTGTAGAAAAATAAATAAAAATAATAGAATGAAACCAAAGATAGGTACCTTTGAAGGTGCAAAATGTTTCGTCGACATTGTTATGTTTTTTGGGGAGAAAACTTACAAACATACAGTACAGCACTTCAGAGTCACATTGCTAGCGATCGAAGATTTATGCAAGTTTGACAAGCTGAATGCATTCTGTACTGTATAGGAGACACGGTAGGAGTTTTATTGACAATGGTCTACAGCCAATCAGGATGCAGAACACAATGCACTGTCAAAAAAAACCAAAAAACGGAAAATTGCACCAAAAGAAGTCAGCGAAACAGAGAGGTTGTGAAAGGTGAACCACGTTATAGCGAGGGATCACTGTAAACTCATTTTTTATTGGGAGTGGTTTGATCTTGTTTATATTGTTCATTTGGACAACTGGATGCTAGATAACTTACTAATAGACAATAATATGATGTAATGAACTTCCCATCAATAAGTATCTGTTATGACAGAAAACATCTACAGTAGAGCCCGTACACAGTACACATACACAGTCCTACCTCTAAAGCTTCAATAGCACAGCAACATATATTGAAATATATGGTTTCACTTGCTTTGTGATTGTCAGTGCTCTGTTTTAATGTTGTTTATGAGCTGAATTTATACCAGCAAATGTCAGAAATCACAAGACATTCCCAAGATTATTGTTTGGATGTCTTTAAGTTAGCCTGTGGTTGCCAGCCCTTGTTATATCTGGCAAGAATGTATTATAAGATGCGGTCGTGTGGGCAGATGGGGTGTAAGATGGAACAAATGTGCTTGAACTTGAAGACTGAGTCAGAATCAAGCGATCGGCTGTTGTGTCTGCCCCTGTTTCCTTTTCTACTACACTGCCCCTACCCTTTGTCTTGTGTTGTCTTCTGTCTTTCCTTTTTCATTCTGTCATTTTTATTTGTCTCTTGCTTGTTGTGTCCTTGCATTCTTTCAGTATGTTACTTCTTACTGGTGTCAATTTCATTCCTTTCAATTTCTTATAGTTTTCAGTCTGTTAAATAACTGATGGCTTACAGTGCTCAGCTATGATTTCTTAGTTTAGCTTTTTAGGATCAAATGTGTAAATTAATGGTAATCAGCAAAGTAATTTCTCTTTCTTTAGAACCGGTGATACACCCTAAAGCATCAGTTTCTGTTCAGGCCTTGCATTTGCTTTTTGCAAAGGGGCCCTGAAATGCATCATTCTTCAAGGGTGTTGAGGCCATATACATTTTCATTAGCTGTATGCATAAATTGTCTGAAATGAGGCTAACTCATAACTCTACAGAGAATTGAAAGATGTACGAAAGATTTGTTTTAAAAAACCATTAGCCTGTATGTTGCCTAAATAACTCATAGTTTTCAGTATTATAACTGATAATGAACAGTATGACTATTGTTAGTAGATAATATTAAATTTAGGGGACTAGTGTTAAATTACACAAACACTTCTGGCCTTTCAGTGCAGGTTAGTTAAGCATGTGTGCGGCTGTTTGCTCATGCTCTTGTTATTAAAAAGACTTGCAGGGAGATTTTTTTTATCTCCACAGGCCATTTTTATCTGAATGTGAGTTGTGAAAGAAGATCGCAATGCGTGGTGTGTATTGAAGCCTACACTGTACTTTTTTTTTCTCTCTTTTTGTTAAATCTATCACACAGACAAATCTTTTCTTCCCCCACATATCTAAAGGCTCGCACAACCTATTTTACTTCTCTCACACCTCCACACTGCCACATTTTCTCTTATTATTGTCTAATTATACATTGTGAATAAGTGTAGTGAAGTGCTAAAGTGTATTTAAGACTTAATTTTCTTTTCCAACCAAATGCAGTATTAGAAGATGTTGCAGTGCTGGGATGTGACGTGCATTCCAGTTAAATATCTGACTCACTGGGAAACAGCTGTCTGTCTTCTAACCTTTGAACTTCCTTACTGGTACAAAAGAAGAGTATTGTGGAAGAGTAATTAAGCAATTAGAAGGGAGATACTAATGCACACAATAATAATCCTGCTAACAGGTGTAAGAGAAATTAGGAAATGTTTTGGAGAAAGTCCTTTTTCCAGTTACGAATATGTCACAGTCTCTGCTTCATGAACACTTTGTTCATTAAGATACTGTTTGTTTGGGGTTTTTAAGCTAGGTGTTTCAGTTTATTACAGGAAGTATGACTTCGATAGACACTGGTCACTTCCTTATTGAAAGAAGAAGTAGATTTGTGTTCTCGAAGCCATTTGTTCCTCTGATGTAAAGCTCAGCATTTCTTGTTGAAACGGCCTCCAAATTGTTAAAGACTTTCTTGTATGTGAAGCTCAAACATTTTAGCTTAATGGAAGCTGCTTGTATACACAACCCATTAAAAGGAAGCAATATCCTATCAGTAATTGCTTGAACTTTGTGAAAGCCTCACTTACCCTTTCTTATGTTAATTTATATTGGAATATAAAACCTAGACAATACCAAGAACTAGAGAGTTTGGAATATTGGTGGCACTTGGTTTAAAGTATGTAAATATGTGTTTGTTTACTAGAGGAATTATATCGTATCTCCCACAGCTCAGAGGATGGGATCTGTGTGCCAGGTTACTCACTACCTTCCTCCTAGTTCCATCTTTAGAAACTTGGGTGTGGGTTTGCCAATTGATTTTCTTGGCATTGGCAAGAAATTTTATCCTTAGATCTACACTTCAGGTAAATACCAGGAAAAGAGGTGAAGGGGTAAAATAGTGTTAAAGATATTTTATTTTATTTTTTTACACCTGACCTCAACTCAGACTCAGGGCAATAAGTCTTCTAGGAAGACAAACTTTCTGTGAGCATCTCTTGAGTGTATTTCCAGACAAGCACACCTGGGAGTCTGGAATGGTTTTCCATGTTTCAACATGTTGGCAGTAAGTCAGACTGTCTCTGTTTTTACACCTTGGCCTTTGCCGATGACTAATGTAGTTCTATTTTGCCCTCCATGTTGAATCGCGGTCATTTGCAGGTTAAATATTAATTATTCAATATTTTTTCTATTCTGACACAATCTGAAGTTTGAATTGGCCAGCCTTTTTTTTTTTTTTGCTAAGCAGTTTCAAGTTACTCTGTAACTTCTCAAAACTTTATGGCTGGTCAGATATCCATATTTGCCAAATACTATTTGTGTGCAGGTTTCATGTTGACAGTCTAGGGTAATTCTCATTTGGCTTGCACATAGAGGTAAGGACTTATCTGGTGTCTAGATACACACTGTAACTCAATGCTGATGCTGGGCATGGAATTACTGCCAGCCACCAGCTGAAACTGTGCTTTGCTTTCCTGTACTGCCACTTTGTTCAGTTAAAAACAAGCATGAACAGACTGCATATGTAGTATACACGCACATGGTCCTTCATTCATGCACTTAAGAAATTAGCTTTTCCTTTCTTAGTTATTTATTGCTCATGGTTAAATGATAATATAATCTAATTTATTTATTTATTTTTTTATTTTGCTTGTGCTACATTTCAGCTCATTTCTGTATGGGATCAGCATGCCAAATTAAATTTTGAAGGGAAGGGCAAGTCCTACAGTCATTCCACAAGTGAAAGTGAATAGTTGCTCTCAGCAGCTGGACAAAAAAGCAAAAAAATAAAATAAAAATATGTGAGGGTTGCATCAATTGTGAAATTCTGGGCCAATACCACTCCAGTTGGACACTTAACACTCTCCTGGCTACTCTGTCAGAACTATCAAAATGAAGATCAGATTATTAGAAATGGCTAAACATATACAAATGTTAGGGATTTTTTTTGTTTTATTTTTTCCTGAGCCTTTTCACACTCTTTATGTTTGTCACTAAACATCTTTCAAATGCTAATATCTGTGGCACTTTGCTGCGCAAAAACACGATGCCAGATTAGTATACGGAGTATGGCAAGTGTTAGCAGTGCTAGCACAATCTGTTCTCTTTTCTGGTAGGTTAGCATCTATATGTTTGTTCAGGATGTGGTTATGTAATTTTAATGTGACACGGCCTCTAGACAGCTGACATACTTTTCTAGGTCTAAGTGCTGTAAGGCCGCACTATTCTGCATTGGGTTTTATCTGTCTTACTCTAAACATCACAATGGTGCAACAGGGGGCTGTCATTTGTTGCATATATCAGGTGGCTGTTTCTGCACACCTCAACTACACCACCTGGTTATATGCTAACCAGTGGTATCCCATTGGTGCTGGCTTTTATCACTGCATAACTTGGTAACCAATTATTTCATCTGTCAACACTACACATCACATTTGTCGTTGACATGCTATGGTTTCTAATTGTCAGAGCTAGTCTTTTTCTGTCTGTCCACCCTTGAGAATAAATTGTTCTAAAAGTGTTTCAGCATTTCACATGTTCATTGAACATTCAACCAGTGTGAAATCAATGTGGTACAGCACATAAATATGGGTCATCTTATTTGCCATTTTCCTAAATGCTAATATTAGTCAGCTAGGCCAGAAGTAGTTGGTACTGTTTATCAAGTTTATCTTTATCCTAAAATAAAATAAAAATTAGTAAATGTAAGTAAATGTTTGATTGTGACTCAAGGCAGACTTTCAAGTACTCTTTTCCTGAAGGCATTTGTCAACATCACCTAAACTACAAATTGTGACAGCGGAAAGGTGTGGATGTTGGAGGTAAAGCTGCATTTTGACCGTCTGACAAGAACTTAGTTGAAGTGCTCTGATACATTTAGGCCATGTGTCTCGCATGCCTTAGATGGCTGCTCATCTTCAGAAATAACTCTGGTCAGTCACTGTCTTAATGTTGGTAAAACGTGGATAGATTCAAGCCCTTAGGTCACAGGTGTCGAACTCCAGGCCTCGAGGGCCGGTGTCCTGCAGGTTTTAGATGCGTCCTTGAGTCCTTCGCACCTGATTTAAATGGCTAAATTACCTTCTCAACATGTCTTGAAGTTCTCCAGAGGCCTGGTAATGAGCTAATCATTTGTTTCAGGTGTGCTGATCCAGGGTGAGATCTAAAACTTGCAGGACACCGGCCCTTGAGGCCTGGAGTTTGACACCCCTGCCATAGGTGTTCTCGTTAAACAATTGCTGAGGAAGATATTACTGAAATTTTATGTCTTTCAGTGTTATTTAGTATGCCTGTGTTGTATAACTGTTGTATATAACCCCAGGAAAAAAGACAGATAATTTTACATCTATGTCATTTTGATTAAGCAGTAGTCTTGTGTTTTATAATTGATGTGTCTCAGTCTGAAGCGGAATGTGGCCAACTAACTGATGCGTGACATCAAGGACAAACAAGCCTGTCTCCCCGAACTGAATCGAGCCAATAGGAACATTTTTCAGGATGGTTATATTTTCTACCTTTTCCAAACCTCTCAGCAGGTTTGGAAAGTTATGAGAAATAATTTGTGACAAGTTTCAGTCTTTTTGTCTGTTAGCTGGAAGAAATTCTCACCAAAGTTGGGTTTCAGAAAAAAACATATTCATGTAATTTTTCAGCCTTTGTGCACCAAAATAAAGATCTGTCCTGCAAGTCTGTAAAGTGGTAAGCTTGACAACAGTTAGTAGTGCCTTTCTGAGAGTGTTTGAGTGTTACCTGTGACCACATTTGTGGCTATGTTGGCACCCCTCAAGCACAGGCAGACATCGCAGTAGCCATTGTTTTTGAATGCAGAACTTTTTTCTGTTCTTTGGCTTAGTTGGTCAATCCTTAACTATATCTTGTCATGAGTACATGTAAACAAATTGCCAGAAATAAAATAACATTACAAAGATGTCTTTTATCTTTTATTAAAAACACACACACAATAAGAGGGATGTGAGAATGAGAAGGGCGTTGACTGAGAGGGAAAGCCAAAGAAAGCTCCTGAATTACGAATGGCTGATGAAGAGAGTAAAAGTGTAGGTGGGAAAATGACAACTGAACCAGTAGAAAAGAAAAAAGACTGCTTCTTTCAACTGCAGTGGTTAATGCAGTACTTGTGATTGCATTGTGATGAAAAGGGAATGCTTTGTGTGTTGTAGAAAACTCTCTAAACTAGAGACACATTACAATGAAACAAAGTATTGGATAACGGAGAATGTTGCTGTTGGAATTTCTCCGTCCATGAGTGTGCTAGGGAATGAGCAGGAAGGTTCTTTCAGACAGAGACACTGAATTGTAGTGCAGAATCTATGGTTATGCCATTCAGGTGGACTTCGAAGAAGTCATTATTCATGGTGTTCATGTACACAGCAGAGTATAATCCCAACATCAGCAGAAGCTGGCTGTCATCTTGCTTGTACTTTGACTTTTCCTCTCTTTGAAAGCAACAGTGAAGGTCAGCAGTTTCAACGGGAGTGGTTCACATAAGCTACTTAAGTGGCTAACATCGCAGATCACAACATTCTCTGTCGATACCATTGCTCCCCTGTACTATTGGATATATATATATATATCACTTTTCTAGTCACCAGTTAGCCTAAAATGACTGTCCTGGAATATGTGTGAGGAAGTCAGTTGCCAGAAAAATCCCATATGGGCACTTGAAAAACATATAAATTATGCTCTGAAAAGTCTGACCTGATGAAGGTATTTGAATTTCTCGCTGTGAGACAACGCTGGTAACCAATGTTGTTGAAAATCTCCTTTTGAAGCTGGAGAAAACTCGACTTATCCCAGCTCCTTTTCAGCTGGCAAAAACAAACATGCCTTTCTTTTCTTTTTTCGTTCTTAAGACGTTACCTATATTGTCAGCCATTGTTTATGGCGAAGGGTCATGGGATCCATGACCTTTTTAATATTAAAGTTTTTTCATTTTTATGTAGTATCCACTCACCATCAATGCATACATCATTCAAAACTAGGTTATGCAAATAAAGCTAGCATGCAAGGTTGAATAATACCATGCTGTACTAGAAGGAAAGGGTGTTTGACTAGTTTGTGTACTGGTGCGTTCATTGGAGAAATTTGGTAACACCAGTATACTTGTGGAAAATTTGGTCTTTAGTAAGAATCTGAGATGAAAGTAATTGTTCAAGACATGACTGATAGGTTTGATGTGACCAGTCCCACAGCATACTCTCTGTGTCCTTTAAGGCCAGCCACCATGACGATCATAATCTTTTGTACTCAGACTGTAAAACCGGAAACACAATGTCATCACACATCACAGTAAACTGAGGCGGAGCGTTAAAGACTAATCAGCTCGTGAAGCATACGAAGCCATTCCCATGACTCTGGACACCAGGATCTCTCAGTCTGGGTCTAACAAAATTGATCAACCAAAACAAAGACTGGCCTGTCTCACTGTACTGTGTGTGTGTGAGTGTGTGTGTGTGTGTGAGTGTGTGTGTGTGTGTGAGTGAGAGAGAGATGTACTATGCCTGTCAGCTCACATGACCTCATTGGATTATCTGCTCATGTTTGTTTTTGGTGCAGCAATCCTGCTCCAAACATAAACACTTCAAATATCCTCTACTGGTCTCATTCTTTGCTGGGTTTCTGAGGTTTACTTTGTTCCTTTCCTCGCATTTTCTTCCTTTTGCAATTTTGATCCTGTTTTTTGGGTTTATTTTGTTTTTTAGTTTCATTCTCTTTTTTGTTTGATACCTTTCTCTCTCTCACTCTGTTTGTCCTGTATGTATTTATTGATTTTTTTTGTTTGTTTGCTGTTTAAAACTTTTTCCCCCTTCGAACCGAGATTCCTTCACGTATGCGGAAAGTAAAACATATGAAAATGTGATCACTCAGTACTTTTCGGGTTACAGAATTGACCCTTATTTATTTATTTATTTATTTAATCAACCTTGATAATTATGTTTTGTTCAGACATACCATGTTGACAGATTTGCTACTATTCTCCAGTAGAGTAATGTGTAGATGATAATATTTAAGACAAAGTTTGACACCAAAAAAACTGCAGGGCAGAAACCCACTCTACTTCATCCCTGCAGGGATTTTTGGTCCCAAATTTTGGCCTTGGGTCCTCTACCCGAGACCTGGGAGCTTGATGGTCCTGCACAGTATCTTTACAGAGGTCTCAGAGGTTGTTCCTGGGATCTGTTGGAGGCACTTGCCTATCTTGGGAGTCATTGCACCGAGTGCTCCGATTACCACTGGGAGCACTGTTGCCTTCTCCCTCCACATCTTCTCGAGCTCTTCTCTAAGCCCTTCATACTTCTCCAACTTCTCATGTTCCTTCTTCCTGATGTTGGTGTCATTTGGTATCGCTTCGCTCTATCACTACAGCCATCTTCCTCTGTTTGTCTACCACCACTTTGTCCGGTTGGGTAACCATCACCAATTTTCCGTCTGTATCTGGAAGTCCCACAGGATCTTAGTTGGGTCATTTTGGACCACCTTAGGGGGCGTATCTCATTTTGATCTCAGTCCTTCCAGGCCATATTTGGCACAGATGTCTCTGTATACTATGCCGGCCACTTGCATTCCATGTATGTCCTGCCAGCTAGCATCTTGCACGCTGCTGTTATGTGCAGGACTCTCTCAGGGGCAACTTTACACAGCCTGCACCTGGGGTCTTGCCGTGTGTGGTAGACCCCAGCCTCTATGGATCTTGTGCCCAGAGCTTGTTCTTGTGTTGCCATGATTAGTGCCTCTGTGCTGTCTTTCAGTCCAGCTTTGTCCAGCCACTGGTAGGATTTCTGGATGTCAGCTACCTCCTCTATCTGCCGGTGGTACATACCGTGCAGGGGTCTGTCCTTCCATGATGGTTCCTCCCCTTGCTCCTCTTCTTTCTTGGGTTTCTGCTGCCTGTATTCACTAAGCACATGGTCAGTTGTGACAATCTTCCTGATGTACGCCTGGATGTTTGTTGTCTCATCCTAGACAATGATTGTGATACTCACAAGTCCCCAACCCCTCTCTCCTTCCACTTAGTGTACAGCCTCAGGGTGCTGGATTTGGGGTGGAAACCCTCTGTGCATGGTCAGGAGCTTCCTTGTCTTGATGTCAGTGGTTTCCATCTCCTCCTTTGGCCAGCCTATTATCCCAGCAGCGTACCTGATCACCGGCAGGGTGTAGGTGTTGATGATCTTGTTCTTACCATTCAGGTGACTCCTCAGGACTTGCCTGACCCACTGCAGGTACTTGGTGGTTGCAGCTTTCCTAGCAGCCTCTTAGTGGTTCTCATTTGCATGTGGGATCCCCAGGTACTTGTAGCTGTCCTCAGTGTCTGCAATGTTGCCTTCCGGTAGTGCAATCCAGTCAGTTCTGACTACGTTCCATCTCTTTGTTACCGTATGTTTGTTTGTTTGTTATTATTTTTGTTCATTTATATGTTCATTAATTTTTTAATTTGTATTGTTTAATTATTCAGTCATTACACAAGTCTTGTGTGATGACTTCCATAAAACCCACAAGACTTGATCCAGGAGCAGCTCAAGAAAATCTGAAAAAAAAATTCCCATAAAAGGAATTGTGTGGGTTAAATTAGCAGGACATTACAAGCTGTAAAAAAAAAAAAAAGAAAAAAAAGCTAATTGTCCAGTTTTATTGTCATCAAAACATAGAAGCTCAGCTCCATACTCCCCACCAAGCTCCTCAAAAAACTGGATTCAGAATTCCTCAGAAGTCTCTGAATGGAGAACCAAACTCTTATTATGGCATTTAAGATATTTCTTTCATCACTTTTCTTTCTTTCCCTTCCCACAGTCCTCAGACTTCTTTGGGAATGATGTCAGAGTCACAGATTTCCAACGCATGACTGAGCACTTTATTTAGACCGCCTAGAGCCTAGCACCGGAAGGGGCAGGACCCTTTCACTTCTCATTTCCTGTACCACAGGAAGTGCATTCCTCAGCTGCTGGCAGTCGAACCACAGTTAAGAGCACAGTGTAACTGTGAGTTCCCGGCACTGGGCCAGCCTCCAGGAATCTTGGAGTAACTCCCAGTGGGCTGTCTCAGGATTTGGGCTGTGAGTGACAGAGCTGGATCAAGACAAATTTAGAACTCTCACTTCTTAAAATTATTTTGAGATTAAAAAAGAAAAAAAATTGTGTGTAAGAAATATCCAGTTCAGCTGTTGTCATGTTTATTTTGACTTGAACCAAACTACTGCTTGACCATAGGTTAAGAGGCAGCAGCATAAAATAGCTGGAAAACTATATAGGCATCAAGCTTTTGCCATTGCTGACATGTTCATTCCCTGTAGGATTCATAGCTCTGAGCTGTCTTTAATCAAACTGCCCTTTCAATAGTCCACCACCAACAATCAACACAAATCACCGTGAAGACCTTTAGCATTGCTAAACCTTAGCACCTTTACACTGATATATGGAGATTTTAATTGAACGTACTAAAAGCGAATGCCACTGAAGCCATACCCCCGCTGCTTTCTTTGTGCCCTGCTTGTCTTTTGAAATATGTAGGTAGGTTATTCATGTTTTATTCTAGTTCTCTGACTTGGTATCTACATGTTTGACTGTGCTCCTGTAGGAGAAGGGAAAAGGAAACGCTCTGGTAAAGAATGACGCCCTGGAAGAACAGGATGCACAGAACCTGGAGATCGTTGCCTTCTGTGAAGACATAGCATCGTAAGAACCCTCTGCTTGCCATTGCCTTTCTTATATGCTTAAATATAAACATGAAACAATTTATTAAACCGCTCACAAAGTCACGTTTCACATACCACAGGATCTTCACAAGTTGGAGCCATTAGTTCTACTCATAAGTTAAAACGGTGTAAATGATGGATGTAGAGAAATGTATGGATGTAGGGAGATGTTACTCGTTTGCAGTCTCAGTTCTTCGCCATATTGGTTTTCAGAGCAAAAGAATCACTATTTTTGGATGAAAGAGTGGAGCCACAAGTCAATAGTTAAGTTTAAGGGGAGTCCTTGCAGGCTACTGCTACCTTTGTCGAGACACTTGTCTGTTGAAGGATCCATTCACCCTCCTCATAGTTTTTCTAAAGGAAACGATCCACAGTGGCCAAAGGCTTCTTTTTTTTTGTTCCAGGCTATAAATAAACATTTTTAGTTAGGCATGTGGGATTCTGTCAATTTTAAGATGGTCTTAAGTGACAGTTACACTAACTGCAGTTTTTTGCCCTTGGATGTTGGTTTCATTTTTTTTTTGATCCAAAGGCTGCCCCTTTAGTGCGGCCTGTAGGCAGTGAAGCACACAGCCACAGAAATTACTTTTAGTTGGTTGTAACTGCCTAAAAAGATGCTTTTACCAAATATAGAATTTCATGCATGCATTTGCTTAATTGCATGGTTTCAATTCTCTTCATTGCTTGAGGCTGTACAGAATTTCTCACTCCAGTAGTTATTTTGGGTGGAGTAAAGATGACGCTCTGCTTGGAGAATCCATTTTCATTGTGTTAATAAAGTCAACACCCACTGTCGTTTGCCAAACGACTTCCCTGCATGCTTGTGGGTCAACAAATGGTTTGCATGGATTCTGTTGAGAGAACATGGTGGGGGGGTAGGGGGGGCATTTTCATAACATTGTCGGTCAACATCAGACACTTACAGATGACTAATTTGAGGCCTTATGGAAGCTTCTTGGGACTGGAGAGTAATTGGTTTTCAGTGATTTTATAGGATCTTTTCCATGTGTGTAATCATAATGTGCTATTCAGATTTGCTCTCCTTTCTCCCCTCCATCCATTTTTCCTGTTACACTGCCCATCCTGCATTTAGTAGTCTCATCCAAGCCAGCTGATTCATATGCTTGGCTTGCCTTGGCTTCCCCTAATGTATTTTCACTGGCCAAGTAGACCAAAATATGAACAGCAGAAAGTGCTGTACGTTTGTATTCTGATTTTTTTTTTCTTTATTAACATTTTTATTCTCCCCCTACCAGCCTACGTTCCAAATTCCCTCATGATGACATTGCAACCAACCCTGGCTTCGTCCTTAGCCCTGTCATTACCCAGAGAAATGGTGGTGGTGATAATAGCTGTTCTGTCAAGGTTTCTATCGAAATCTCTGATTCTCAGCAGCCTGTAACCTTCACCTGTGACGGTAAGCATCTGAACAAAGTCAGAAATTGTCTGTTGTATGAGCCGTGTTTCAATCAGTTCTTTACAGGATGAAAGGACAGAATATGTGCTTGATACGTCACGTGATACAAATGCCACTATGAAGGAACCAAAGAGGTGTCAAGTTTGTTTTAGCTTATTTGTTGGATGCACCCCTATTTGATCTCAAACTGTTCTAAAATTGTTGCATAATAACCTGTTAAGAAGCCCAAAGAGTTTACTGTTGGTGCAAAAGAACAAAAACAAAAAAACTACTGTCATAAATCCAATTTATACACTCGCACATCTCCTTACTGCAGGGGGTCCATAGACAATGTCTTTGTTAGTCAGAAAGCTGAGAAACTGGTGATGATTCAAACCTGTGGTTCAGACTCTTCAGACAATCGCTTGATCCATTCTTAGCGACTTTCAAAACAGTGCTTCCTGGTGCAAAATGCCAAATTCCTGCCAAATTCCTGTACGGATGGGACACCACGTGAATCGGCTAAAAAGGGAACTTGTGCCTCTTTACCTTTAAGAGCGAGCAGCTCCAATTTCAGATAAGAGAGCTCTGAAGGAGGAAACAACATTCACAGTTGCCAAACTCTTCGCACACACATTTTTCTTTTCATTTTTTTTTCTGTCGTGGCAATTATATTATGTTCCTTTTCCACACAGATAAAGGTTTGTGCCCTCACCATTCAGTAGCCATGTTGGGCAAAAGGAAGTGGAGTTAGTTTTTGTTGTGTTTTTTTCCCTCCTCAAGGTCCTATTAAGGATTTTGGTTTAATTCCCTGTTTATTTGGGGAGCTGTAATTGGCTAACCCCTCCTTATTCACATACAAATCTACAACCGCTCTGACTGACATGTCTTTAAGGATCTGAAGCCAAACACACTGGAGGCTGTCAGGCAGTCCACTGCGCTCTTTTGTTGGACATGTTATTCCAACTGCGTGACCAAATTTACCACTGTAGGGTCTTTGAGGATCAGTGTGTCTGTGTGTGAGTGTATATCTAGATTATTTTGCATCTTACTGTCTGTGTCCATACCCGAAAAAAAACATGATGCTTGTTTCGTTTTAACACCAAACGTATTTTCTTAGACATAGACAAGTTCTCAGGCCTTAGTGTGTACATATATATTACTTATGACATAGGCACCACTCTGAAAAGCCCAGTTCAAAATCAAAAAACCTATGAGAAATGTATTTAATACTTTTTTGCTTTTTGTAGGTTCCTGCTTCTTATCATAGTTTACATTGTCTTCCCAGTCACTTTCTAAATAGGGTTCTTTTGTCCATGAGTGATGTCTTTTTCATTAGTTCAACTCAAAGCTAACCCTAAACCTTTCTCAGTGTTGCTCTTCATTCACCCACTTTTTGGTCTTGTCCTTTTTTCAGAAACTACAAATTAAAAATGCCACATGAGAAATTTTTCCCATCTACTCTGCACCTTCTTGTCTCCATCTTTTTCAGTTTTTTCTTTTCTTCACACGTTCTATTTGATCTTCATCTTCTCTTATTTATCACCCAGTAGCTCATCTTTTATCTGTTGTGGAAGCCTCAAAATTTTGTGACTTTGTTAGTGGTGCATCCACTTGCAGCTGATTTTCTTATTATAAATGAAAGTGTATTTTATTAAAAACAATGTTTGTGCCCTTCTGAAATCTTTGACTGTGCTCATATTGTAGAGAACAGGCCGACAGAGAAATAACTGATTGTTGTAAAGTTTGGCTGTGAACTGCTGCTGCCTTCTCAGGGATTCCTTACATACTGTGGCTGAAGAGGGAAGATGGAAGAGAGTGAGAAGGGGAGGAAGCAATACATTTAAGAATTACAAAAGAGGACAGAGCAAAAAATGTGACAAGCTAAAGGGAGTAAAGAGATGATTTATAAAGGAGAGAAACCAAAGAATGATATTTATGAAGAAACTCTGTGCCAAAGGTACAGACTTCGCGTAAGAGAATGAGAATTGCTTGAAGTGAGAAGTAAATGTGTAGAGAATGACAGAAGTGAAATTCTAAGAGACCCGGGTTGTCGTCTGCTGCTGGGAGGGTGTTGGAGAGGCGACAACACCATGTTTCTTAAATCTTTCACCTACAAAAAAAAACCTCTGTCAGAAAGAACTTTTAATAGGTAACGTCTAACTAAACTAAAATGCAGAAATCAAACTGGCTGTGGCTGGAATGGGAATTGGCACCTAGAAGTCTAAGCCCATAGTACTCAAACGGAAAAGGGTGGAGTACCCACTTGGAGTTGGGAATAAGTTGCCAAGTGTAGTTTAAGTATCTCAGGGTCTTGTTCAAGAGGAAGGGAAGAAGGAGCAAGAGATTTACAGATCGATTGGTGCAGCATCTGCAGTAATGAGTGCGAAGTACCGGTCTGCTGTGGTGAATTGATGCTATAGATGTACTCTTCAATCTGCATTCCCACCCTCACTTTTGGCCACAGCCCGTGGATAGTGACGGAAAGAATAAGAGCGTGGATACAAGCAACGGAAACTGGTTTCCTCTGAAAGCTGTCAGGGCTCTCCAGTTGAGGTTGTTTGGCCCTCTGCCTAGGATGCCTCCTAGGTCAGGTGTGTTAGGCATGTCCCACTGAAATGAGGCCCTGGGTTAGACCCAGGACACACTGGTGACATTACATTTCTCAGCTGGCTTGAGAATGCCATGGTGTTCGCCCCATAATAGCTAGAGGTGGTGGCTGTGGAGATGGGCAGTCTGGAGGTCTTCTTAGGCTGCTGCCCCCATGGGACGGATGGATGGCCTGAAATTCTTAGTATCATAGAATCACTAATACAGTATGCTTTAATTATCAACTTTAAACTCTTCCACTTTCTGTTATGTTTTAGCATGGTACTTTTCTTCTTATTGTGGTTTTCCCTTTGCCGTTGTGGGCCTCTTTCTTTTTTTTTCTTCTTCTTCTTTTTTCCCCCCTCTTTGATTCTCTCTGACAATTGGACTTGTTACAAAAATATAAATCTCTATTTCCTCTCTTCACCTTTCCGATCTTTGCCTTGTAGATTTAACAAGTGTAGAGTGACTTCTGGGCCTCTTACTTGGATTCTACATAAAAGGGATTTGACATGCACTGTAACAAAAAGTAACTTTTGTTGGTCTCACTTTGTTTTCAGTTCTGTGTGCGTGCGTGCACGTGCACTAAATCAACCATTAATATTTTTGTTCAAGTGTGACTCCACCAACACCATTCCCCAGTCATGTGTGAAATGGTTAACATGTGATTTCGGAATGTTCTCCTCTTGTAACTGGTGCCCTCAAATATGCCCGCTGGGAATTCCATTACCAGTTCAGAATACTTCCAAAATGAGGCATAGTCTGTGTAATTGCATTGTTATAAAATGCTCTTGTAGCACATATATGACCACCATTGCCACACAGTCATTGCAGTGCTTGCTTAAGCAGCAAGAAAAGCCTCACCATTCCTCCAAAGGGTGGAGGGTGGTGTGTTATTGCTTTAGGCAGGGGTGGTCCAGCTCCGTGTGTGTCAATATGAACTTCTTTTAAGTAACCTGAGCATGTGTGCTTAATCCAACGTCTAGATGTTTCTGTGTGTGAAGAGTCTGTGTCTGTCTTTTTATCTGTCAGCCTGTGTTTATGTATATTCAGTGTGCTTAAAAACTCAGTTGAAGAAGGTAAACAGCAGAATAATCTGCTGTGTGTCAAGTTACGCTCTCCACCTAAGCTTCGCTTGGCCTGATACATCAGGTATCGTAGGACACGCAAATGCCTAGAATCCCCCTTAATATCATTTCACAGCGTTCTGCGGTAATGCCTTTGATTCGAGAACTGGTTTGATTTGAAATATGAAACACGAACTGTTCAGAACCTGGGAGGATGTGTTTTGTGGTTAGAAAGGAATTTTGATCACTATAAGATTTAGAGTTCAGTTCCTACACCTGCAAAAACAGCTTTTTAACAGCCTCAGAAACTTATTGTGGTCAAGTCTCACAAAAAAAGCAACATTGGAACTGGCTATTTACCTTTTAATCTTTCTAATTCAAATTAGTCTTTTTTTTTTTGTTTGTCAGGTATGCTGTGGTGAATTGTTTTGAGAATGCTCCAAATGTATTTTTTAATGCTAACCCAGTAGGTCGTGTGCTCAGCTTTGTTCCATAATTACCTTTTCCTCTCCATCTGTTGATCTTTCCATCTTTTGCCTCTGCTCCACGTTTACCTCTCTTTCATGATTACCTTCTTCTCTTTTCTTCATTATTGTCTCTGGATGATTCTCATACCTTTTTTTTCTCCTTAAGTGAGTTCTCCAGTGGAACTGTTGATCAGTCAGACTCTGTGCTGGGTCCATGATGACTTGGACAAGGTAGACTTCTCCAGCTACTTGCTCAAAGTCTGTGGCCGGGAGGAGGTGCTACAAAAGTGAGTATTTCTAATACACTGGCATGTGAGAAGCCACTTCTCCCAGGAGTTTCTAATAAGTTTATTTTCTCATCCTTTTTTTACTCTCTTTCTCAGTTTCTCTCTTTCATCTCTTTGTCTGTGAGTCTCCTATCTTGGCAACGTGTTTAATCTGTCATCATCAGTTGCTGGCTAAATTAATGCTGTGTTTGTTGCACGACCGTTTGCTGGAATAAAGCTTAATAATCTTGCACTGGCTACACTCAGAACTACAATACCATTTACTGTAAAATCATTATGTATGTAACCATCACTTTATACTTTTAAACATATGTTGTTTAAGTGCTTGTATTTTTATTATGGATTACATCTTTGGATTATTGGAATTTATAGTAAGCTAGCAAGGAAAACTTTTACTGTATTAGAAAAAATACGAGTCTGGTATCAACATGTGTTTTAAGACCTTTAAGGAGAACGGTAACTTGTTTTGACCAGCACCATATCCCACTTGATAATATGATCCTACAGAGTTTACCAAAAATACAGTTTTCAGAGTTTTCATCAAAAATGGAGAAAAATATGTGAGGTACAAGTGCTTGTTTTTGTCACACAGACACAGTTTTGTTATTGAAACAGAGATTTGGATTCTTTAAATATAAAAGGAATCTTTTTTTTTTCCCCTTTAGAATCTGACACTGCGAGTATAAAAATACTGATTTATTTATTTTGTTTTTAACAGAGCTTACAAATGGTTTTTTAGCCCTGAACATTAAATATGTCTATCTTCTGTAGTTAGGAAATTATCATGGTTAAAAAATGCTGGGAAAAAAAAGTGCAAAATTTCATCCCACCTCTGGGATGAAATTATTCTTCGAGGGTCTGTAACTCTGTCACTGGCATTGATTGATTTTGTTTTCATTGAATGGCCCATTTGCTAAAAAATAGGCACAAATATAAGCGAATATTATTTTGTCTTTTAGAGAAATGTATACACCATCAGTGGGTTAACCCCTTTCTGTTAAAACCTTCCTTTAAAATGTTTTCAACAACTGCTCTATAATATTAACATATAATTGTTTGTTTTTTCTTTTCTTTTTTGATTTAAACCCTTTTTATCGGTCACTACGTGCCACAGTAAACACAGCCTGGGCAGCCATGAGTACGTTCAGAACTGCAGGAAGTGGGAGAATGAGATCACATTACAACTGCTCTCTCACTCAACTATGAGAAGGGACTTGGCACGCACTGTGAGTTACTCTGTCATCCTATCATTGGGCTCCTTACCCACTCCTGAAAACCAACAACATGCAGTCTTCATATGGTAAAATCGTGTTTTGACTGATATACTTTTGGTTGATAGACTGTTGCTGTTTTCCTTCTTTTACTTAGGCAGAAGATGACAAGTCTACCATAAACTTAGAGAAGCACCTGGGCCTGGTGGAGAGGCCTTTTAAGGAGAATGTCACAAGGTCTGAGCATCCTACATTAGTTAGAAATGTCACAAACAACTTCAGAACAAGCAGACTTGGTATTCCATTTTCAGTTGATGATTAGTCCTGTATTTTCACTCCTACTGTTATTTTACTTATTTTAAATCCTCTCTTGGCTCTTTCCAGAAAAGTTAGATGTGATTAAAAAAATAATTGAAGCCTGCCTTAAAAAAAACCCCAGAAGAAACAAACTCTACCTGATATTAATTTGGCTTTCTTTCAAAGTCTACTTCTCCTCTGGGTGGCTTCCACTGCTGCTGCTATTTTTAGACTGCTCAATGGGAGTCTCTTTCTCACCCCTTTTTTACTGTGCACTCTGCCATTCTGCACTCTGGTTCTCAAATGTATGCCAAGAGCAAATATACATTCATTAAATGGTGTTGAAAATTTAGTCCCCAGCTCTGAATGGAGCACTTTTCAGCAGCTTTCATTCAAAGAGAAGAAGGCAGCACTGTAACAATATTGCCTATGTAATTTCCTGAGGTGTCTAAGGGAGAAGAACTATAGCACTTGTCAAACATGACTCATTGAAAACAAATATGATTTTTGTTTTGTTTTTTTCTTGTTTTTTTGCCACATAAGCACAGTTGTCCCATCTTGCTCACCAGACTTGTATCCCTACTACTTCATCACGTTCCCCAAAATGGAAATTAAGTTGAAAGGTAATGGTTTTAAAACAATGGAGGGACACACAAGCAGAATGTTCACAGAGCGATCTAGAAATGGCAGCTGCACTAAAAGCAAAAGTCAGCAAGAAGATTGTCTTGATGGAGGGGTTCGCCAAATTTAAATCACATGAGGTTCATCTGTTTTTGGAGGGGGGTTTTTTTGTGTCTTTTTCAATGTCTCTGATTTAAGAACTGTTTGATCACGCCTAATATCTGTGTCTCTTCATGAAGACAAGGTCTGGCTGATTATTTGGAAGGCTATCACAATCAAGTCAACATCTGCCTACAGAATGAGGTACGTGCAATTAGAGAAAATATTGTTAAATGATTAGGATGGTAGTTTGTTTAAAAAAAAAAATTCAAAGTTTAGTCTAATAAAAACTAATAGTGTCGTAAAATACCCCAAACATTGTTTTCAAATTCCCTGCCCGTTTTTGTGTCTGTTGAAATGCGTGTTAGTAAACCAGGTCATTCTTGGAAGGCAGTTTTCTAGAAAAATGTTTTTCAGCCATTGCTTGTTGTTGTGAGTTAATTGAATGCAGCCTGAATGGGGGAGTGAGACAATACAACCCTAAAACTGGCATGTTGCTGATGAGTGCTTCAAGATGTGTTTGAGCTACCTTCTCCAGAACGAAATAATGTTTACTAAATGATGCAATTTTAGCATGCAGAAGTTTGTTGCTGTACTAACCTGCTCTGTGTCTCTGTTTAGAGTACCCAGTATAAGACAGTGGATCGGCTGGTGCAGACTGTAAAGAACATGTGCTGTGCTTTAGATGAGGTGGAGACCCAAGCCATCACAGAGGCAGTCAAAAGACTAAGACACTCTGTCAATTTACCCAGGACACGCTCACCCATGGTTCGTTCTTCATATATACTTCACACACACATGCTAGCTCATTCATACCATTGCTTAGTTTCATTTGCCTTTCTAAGACCAACATGCTTTCCTTTCTAGATGGGATTGACATCATCTGGCCAGTCATCAAATGGTAAGTTCTATAAATAATATACAGTGAGACTCAAACAGCTCAGCTCAAAGTTCTTTGTCACCCCTTACGATGAAACAGCTTTTGTTGAAAAGTGTTACAATTTTGGCAAATTATTTGCAGTCTAAGGAAAATGAAGTTAAAATCACGTACTGTGTTTGCTCTCCCATCTATAATACACTGCAACAGTGAGCTGTAGATGCATTGTTAATAACATATTGACCTAACATGGATCCACAGGTCTCACCAGTCCTGTGGAGGAAAGCATGGCATTGCTAACACAGGCCATCTATGACCTGGCCAAGCTCTACCTGCGCTCCTTCTCCTCTCCATCCTCCTCCTTCCAGTCCCCTCCATTGCCCCAGGTTACCGATGGAGACACTGTGGAAGCGAAGAGAAGCAAAGAAGCTTCTGGCACCACAGACCACCTTCAGTTCACACTGTTTGCCTTGCACGGCATACCAGCCAACTGGGTCAGCAGGTAAGCAGTCAGTGGATGAATGCAGATCTGAATATAAACATACTGGGTGGGGTGATTATATTTATGCGGGACACCTATTAAATCTACATGTTTTGGGTGTTTGTAACAAACTAACTCCTGCTTGTTGATACAGTAGGTCACACTTTACAAAGTACAGATCTCTCATTTTCATCTGCATTTTCTTTGTTATAATCCAGTTGCTGGTCATTTGTGCATACAGCTGAAACCCACATGAAACCTGAAGTTGAAAGTTTGTTGCAACAAAACATTTTATTTTCTACCAAACCTTATCAAGGCTGCTGTTTTGAACAACTTTATTCTTTCCTGTAGGATAATTAAAACTTTTAGGTAAGAACAAATGGATGAACAATCACCCACTTGCTTGGTATACCACCCACACTTCACCCAGTTTTACTTATGCAAGATAAGATCAAAGAAAGACAGCAGGTGGTGGAAAGCAGTTTGAAGTTATAATTGCTTCATTTTGCAGGTGCATGCAATGCTTACAAGAACAAAGAAGCGATAAATTCTCTTTTAGCAAATAGCAATATAAGATTCAACAAATGTGGTGTTATAGAGTAACAATTTGTTTAGCAGCTAGGAATGAGGAGCATATTTCATTGGTGCCAGAATAAGCAGTAGTCACTTAAACTGTACTGTCACAGAATGTCTTGTTTTCTTCTACTAAACAAATGGCACTGGTGTTGCTCCCCGTGTCTTATTTTTCCATGCCAGTGTCCAGTTTCAGTGCGTCTGGAACACAGTTGAACCGAATTTTCTGTTCCCAGCTCTGTCACGCATTGGTGAACAGCATCAGGGCGTTTCTGACAAGCCCCCTCCACGTTAGGATCTCTAAACATCTGAAAAGAATTTGTATGCTCTTATCAAAGAAAAAAGGAGCTGTAACCCTGACTGTAAGACGGGAAGAGTTTTTAATCTATCATTTTGGATTGTTGCAGTGTGCCTTCAATAGTAATTTTCTGGTCATCCGTTTAGGCCTTTTATAAAGAGAGGAACTGTCTAATAACAGGCCTGTTTACTCTGGTTTGGCCTCTTCCAGCAGCTGTTTTAAGCCAGCACCAAACATTGCTGCAGTGACAGTTATTCCGAGGATCCCTCCAAAAATATTTATAGCAGAGGGACACAGTGATTCCAATATTTCTGGTCCCAGATTAGTGGCTAAGTATGTTTGTGTTGTGGTGTTATACCAGTGCTGCCTTACTGAAGCTGAGCGTTTGGCATTGTTGTTGCTAGCATGTCCTCCATCTGGAGTGTCAGTAGAAGCCAGCATATTGAGACACCACGGCTAGTGGTAGAGCTGCCAGCACAGATGGCTCTGAGCAGCAGATCAGGCTGATTGTAGTGAAAATACATCATCAGTTTTCTTTTATTTACATGTATATTTTATTTATTTAGTATACAACAGAATATGGTCTGCATCAGACTCAAGGTCATTACTGAAAACGCCAATTAGATTGTGCTGGAGACAGGACATGTGGCATCCACTCGACACCTTCAATTTCAATCATTGCCATTCAAATTTACATTCTCTCTGTTAGGTAGAAAAGACATGCTCTGGTGCACGTGTGGAAATCACTTTTTGAAAACAGACCTGTGTGAAAAATTAAATACTGGATGACTTTTTTTTTTATGCATCAAAGATGCAGTATGTTGAAGATGCCGTTTATTTTTTTGCTGTTAGTTTATATCAAGAGAACGGAAGCCTTACTTAAATTAGAGTGTTGTATATAGTCACAGGCTCAGTCACAAAGGTGTGAGATGATTAGACCTTATCTCTGGTCTACTGGTGTGCAAGCATTGACGGCACTGTACTTGTCGATGTTTTTTTGTTTTTTTGTTTTTGATAGTTTTTTTCAGATAGTTTTGCTCTATCCAAGCACAGGTACAACCGGCGCCAGTTTCAGGGCCTGGTATTTCATAGCTTGGCTTAATCATGGGTTTCTGGGACTCTTCGTTAGAATTAAGGCAGCAGGAATGTAATCATATATACCTGTTTTGTTTTGGGGTTTGTCCTTCTCCTCTTCTTTCTTCCCTGTCATAACAAAAAAAAATTTTTGGGGCCTGTTCTTAGCAAACCTCTGCTTGACACAAGTTGACACAGTGATAGTGGGTTGAATCTACGATATGAATATCACTGAGGTGCCTTTGCAAAAGTCTGGGAAAGGTTTTTAATTTTTTTAGTTCTGTGTGAGCAGGTACTAAATATGTTCCTTGAATACATGGTCTTGTTGTAATTAAGGTGGCGATCGTGGCTCAAGAGTTGGGAGTTCGCCTTGTAATCGGAAGGTTGCCGGTTCGAGCCCCGGCTTGGACAGTCTCGGTCGTTGTGTCCTTGGGCAAGACACTTCACCCGTTGCCTACTGGTGGTGGTCAGAGGGCCCGGTGGCGCCAGTGTCCGGCAGCCTCGCCTCTGTCAGTGCGCCCCAGGGTGGCTGTGGCTACAAGTAGCTTGCCATCACCAGTGTGTGAATGTGTGTGTGAATGGGTGGATGACTGGATATGTAAAGCGCTTTGGGGTCCTTAGGGACTAATAAAGCGCTATATAAATACAGGCCATTTACCAAGGTAATCAGGCTGACTCGCATAACCTGTGATGGATGTTCATGGCTTAATAATAGCAGTATGTATATATGCACTGCTGTCAGTATTTTTATCAGTAAACTTGTTGGAAGGTTCGAAGAAGTCGCCCCCCTGTCCCTACACACTTACATGTACCTTTGAAGAAGACAGCCTCATTTGTTCATATTTGTAAGGGTTTTTTTTAACTGTATAGCTGTGATACAGTGCATTACTAAAAATAGGCAAACATTTTCAGTGTATTCTGGTCTTAAATAAAGAAACAGATTAAATTAAGCTGCAACATAGCTTCACATAGGCTGAAATGATTTGTTATAGTTTTGTATCTGCCTTTTTTCTTATAAAGCTATTTACAATTAAACAAACACACAAGTGAAGAGAAATATAAAATACAACTGCAACATTATCATCTGTCAGTATATGAGACTAATCAAGGTTTACACACTGTGAGGACACAACACAAGTAACATTTAAGTGTTGTCGTGAACAGTTTACCCATCTTCTGCATTTTGCTTGGGCCTTGTGCCTTCTTCTGCAGCCTGTTTGTGATGGATGGAAAGGGTTGCAGCCTCTCAGCGCAACCAAGAAATGCCGAGTGCCCCTCTGTTCCCATATGGACATATCTCAACTGTATTATTCTTAAATATACCTTTATTCTAGCAACATGCCATCAACAGACTACTAGAGTTCTACTAGATAGAACTCCGTGTTTTGCCCAATGTTTTCTGTGTTCAGTAGAACATGCAGTTAGTTGTGGACAAATAACCACACGTTTTCTGGGGTTGTTTCAGTTACGAGAAGTACTTCCTGGTGTGTTCCCTCACCCACAATGGCAAGAACTTGTTTAAACCAGTCCAGTCCAAGAGAGTGGGCACGTATAAGAGCTTCTTCTACCACATCAAATGGGATGAACTGTAAGTCTTTCCTTTTCAGTGTACTCAATTCACTTTCTTTCTCTGTTTTTTCAAACAATAATGTAATATTATTGTCTGTCCATGCTGCTGACACTGCTTTTTGTCTGTCCAAGGATCAATTTCCCCATAGCAGTAGCTGTGCTCCCACTGGAGTCCATACTGAGCCTGGCTCTGTTTGGGGTGCTGAATCAGAATGCCAGTGGCTCCCCAGACTCAAACAAGCAAAGGAAAGCCCCAGAGCTGCTGGGCAAGGTCTCAATGCCACTCTTTGATTTCAGACGGTGAGGAAAGAAGAGCAGCCGGTAAAGGCTGTACCTATGTTTTAATGTTTTTCACTTATTTGACCTAGTATGTTCATATTAGTTATCACACGTTCTGTATTATTACATGTTATTTTAATCACTAAAAGTAATCGATGAAAGTAAAGGAACTTTTACTTTTTTGAATCTCTAAAACAAAAAATATAAAAAAAATTAGCAAGCCAGAAATTAACATTAAAGGATCATAAAACTTTATATTCTTGCCATTCTTCTTAGGATTGCTTGCTCTTGTTGTTTATTGCCGACTGTTTTTGCAGAGTGCTTGCTAGGGGCACCCGACTGTTGTGTCTGTGGACATCTGCCCAGGGAGCAGCCGCTGCTGCCAGCTCTGCAGGCAGCCGCAAGAGGGTACCAACAGAAAGAATCGTACTGCAGGTTGGCAACAACATTAGTGCAGACTTCTTCCCAACTATCTTTTTTCTTTTTTCTTTTTTTTAAGTTTCCATTTTTGATGTATTTTCTTTGTAGTGCAAATCATTACATCTTATTTATTTTATCTTTTTTTATCACAAATGTTCTTTGGAAACATGATTGCATATGATTGGTATTAGCACTGCTGTTCATGATGCTGAACTAAGTCATTTTACATCAAATACAAAGAACAGTGTGTTGGATTAACATAACTACATCTGTAGTTGTTTACAACCAACTGGACACATTTTAAGTCAAACAGGATCATCACGTTTAGTAGAAAATCTGTTGCCGGCAATGACTGCCTAAAGTATTGGACCCCTAAACATCAACAGACACTTTGTAGCTTTCCTGGTGATTGCAGACATCTTCAGCTTTTGCTTGTTGAGAATATCTTTAAAAGACAAGTAGATACTGGTGTGCAAGTTCCTCTGCAGAAATATGTGAGGTTGCTGTACACCTTGATTCAAAATTTCTTCCCGCTTAAAAATTTAGTCCTACTAATAAACTGAGCCCTGCTCTGGTGTTTTTTTTTGTTACCTTCAGGTGAACTTCCCCAACTCACCAGTGGATGTTTTGTATGTTGGACCCAAAGAAGCCCCCAGCCCTGAGCCCCACACACTGGAGGAGCTGGACCCTGACCTCCGACGAAAACTGGAGAAAATTTGCAGCCGAGCTTCCAATTTTGGGTAGGAGATTATTCCCTGTGTTTTTCTAAAGTATAAGGGAAAGATTGTAATGCAGAATTCAGAAGTATTTAACAGTTAATGTATCAGCATTTTGCGGTGTCAAATAAAAGCACTGATATCAGTTAAAACCACTAGAGAGCGAGTCTTGGAGTTACTCAGCCTGATGCACGTAACAGATGTTATTCAAGAGGCTCAAAGCAACTACTGCATTTAATAACTTCTCAATTTTTGTAATTATTTGTCTTCATATGTCCAAAATCCAACAAAACCCAATATTCTTTTTATTAATTTTTTCCTTGTTTTTTTTTTTCTTTTCATGCAAATGGATAAATGACTCTAAAGCTTATAAATAGGATGTGTAAGGCAGTCTTTGTAATAGAATTCACCTCATCAAATTTAATGTATACGCTTTCAAATTCTAATCGTTGCCCTTTTGATGCCAGTTAGGCTTGTACTAGACTTGCAGTGCTTGGGGTTATGAGAGTTTAAAAAGATATGCACAGAAAGAGTATTTCTAGTTAAGTCTCCCATTAAGCAGGCAGCTTTTTGGCTTTCTTTCAGGCCACCCAAAATCCATTAGAGTTAATAGATTTAAGAAGGGATTTTAAAAAGATGCTGCTGACTTTGCCAGCCACAGTTCCCAGTACATGCCTCTCTGTTGTCTGCTCCAGCGTGTCTGTGTTCATCCAGCTGCTACGGGCCCAGTTAAATGCTCTCTTATGCCTGCTGCCAGCCAAATCTCCTCTCCACGCTGCCAACATCCGCGAGACTCAACCGGCACTTTAAGGCAGAGCTCTCTCTCACTGGGCTCTCACCGCCTGTTTGCTGTCCTGTCCATTCATTTCTGTAGCCTCTGTGGACACAGGGCTTGTGGAGCCACATCAGTGCTGATGTAGCGGGAGCTGTCTTTTTTGTGTGTGCAACACTCCTTTACTCCCTGAAGCAGGCAGTTTAATTGTTATTACTACTGGAAGGTCGGGTCAGGTACAAGTTGGAGTTTTTTATTTGAGGGGTCGGGGGGGGAGAGAGTAATCTCCAGGATTTGGGTTTAAAGCAGAGCATCAAAAAGTGATTTAGTTGTCTTTCAGGGACTAGCAGTCGACCTTAGTGAAACATGCGACAGATATGTAACCATAAAAGGAGGAAGTCCTTCCAATTTGTGTTCAGTTTCCTGTTTAAACGTGCATTGCAACTATAGAGATTTTATTGCTCGCTTTGCATTATGTAGGATTCTGCTGAAAGGGCCCAGTCTCTGTTTTAAATATCACTTTTGAGTCTTTTTAATAATTTTGAGATTTCTGAGTTTTCAGATGTCATGACCAAATCTTTTTAAATACGTGTGTAACTCAAAAACTTTTGAGTTGAAGTCTTTCTTTTAATTTTATGTAAACAGCATTTAGACATATCCCCCCCCCTCCTTTGTCCCCAGGCTGAAGCGAGCAGACCACCAGCTGCTGTGGGACCATAGGCTCCACTGTCGGAGGGACCACCCCAGCAGCCTCCCTAAGGTACTGGCCAGTGCGCCCAGCTGGGACTGGGCCAGCATGGCTCATATTCACTCCCTGCTGCACCACTGGCCCACCCTGCCCCCCGTAACAGCGCTGGAGCTACTTGACTCAAAGTACGGCGTGAGCTCAGTACTTAGACACACACAGATTTTTACAAATACAAAAATTCCTTACTTATATAAAGGAGGATAGAATGTGTGCGTTGTCTCCCATCTCTCATTGTAATGTATGTTTGTGTAGGTTTGCAGATACTGAGGTGAGAAGCGTGGCTGTTAGTTGGATTGAGAAGAGCAGCGATGATCAGCTGGCTGACTACCTGCCACAGCTCGTACAGGTATAGCTATATGTACAAAGGTCTGCACTAAAATATGTGCTTTACAGCCACTTTAAATCTATTTATTCCCTCTTTATTAAAATTCTTTTTCTCATGTGCTCACTCACAATTCCTTCAGTTAAAATTCAAAGTCTGTTTTTTGTTTCCTCATATGCCCACCAGGCAATAAAGTTTGAGTGTCACCTAAAAAACGCCCTCGTCATGTTCTTGCTGTCCAGAGCACAAGGCAACATAAACATAGCACACTACCTCTATTGGTAAGTGTACAGCAAACAAATAAATAAAAATTACAATCCTAAAGGCTTTAAGAACATGTATATGAGAAATCATGTGATAGATGTGAAGAAAATGTATTTTAAAAAGTGGTCATCACCATATCTACAATGGTTGCAGGCTGCTAAAGGATGCTGTGCAAGATTCCACCTGGGGACAGCGCTATGAGCGGGTGCTGGGTGTCCTGCTGTGTCTGTGCGGAGCCAGGCTGAGGGCAGAGCTGGAGAAGCAGACTCACTTGGTCACGCTGCTGGGAGCCGTTGCTGAGAGGGTCCGACAGGCTGGTGGATCTACACGACAGGTTAGCATGTGCACATGTGTGTTCGTGCGTGTGTTAAAGGCCATGTAGAATGTCCTTTCTAAACGTGTATGTGTATTTACCTATCTGCATGTTTGCGTTTGTTAGGTTGCACTCCAGGAGGGCCTTGAAAACATTCAGAACTTCTTTCAGAGGAACAGCTGCCGACTGCCCCTCAGCCCCAGTCTGGTGGCAAAGGAGCTAAACATTAAGGTAACACACACAAACACAGTTAAACAATTATCTGAAACCATTAGCTGTACCTGAAGAAAAAGGATTGCGCTCTATGCATTAACTATGTGTTGTTTAAAATTGTATCCAGCTCAGCAGACCTTTTACACTATACTGACTATATCTGATGACAAAATTATCAAGTGTAGAGAATAAATAAAATAATCGTTTAATGGAACCAACCACAGAGCAGGAATAGAAGAAAACCTCAGCTGAATTTTGCTGCTGTAAATGTTTCAGTTCAAACAATTGAAGAAATGAGCTTCTTAAGTTACAACTTCAACAAAAAATAAAGCATGTGAACAAATGTTCCCAAATATTACAGAGATGGTTATCATGGTTAATGAGATCCCCTAAATGATGTATTTATACTTCTGTAAATGCTGTACTCTTCTAAGTAAGAGGAGGATCACTGCTTGGCACAATGGGAATTGTGAGAGATGAGACACAAAGGATTACATTTGGTGACTCATGCTGCCTGCCTCCATCTGCACATTTTAGCTTTCAGCTTTGCCAGCTATAAGTTAATTTGCAATTAAATATAAATTTATATTAAGTTTTACATCCATGGCTCTCAAAGTTTGGTCTTTGTTAACATTTTCTGTCCTCTTGAATGCAAAAAGGACAAAATGTACTACTGTGCACATTATGATTTGATGAAGAAGTCCTGAACCGGACTAATTGTAGCCACTCTCTTCCACCAACCACTGCACAATAAAGCTTTCTAGCACTGGTAAATGTAGCTTGTATTAAGAAATGCTACAGCTACTTTCTCTTATGGTATCAACTACAAACCAGGACAAAAATGACAGCTGCCAGTGTGAGCCCCCATCCTGTGAGCCTTAATCAAAACCTTGCTGTACCTTTTTTATAGCTCGTATGATTTATGCAGGCATGATTTTTCGCAATTTTAAAAAAAATATATATATAAGTGTCTTTACATTATTCAAAGTCATTACTTTGTTTATCCTGCTGAAGTTACTGGATGATAACATTTCAGAAAATGCTAAATGTTCACAGGCTGTCTTTTCCGAGTAACATGCAGGTTTAAAAACATCCTCGAATAAATCAAAACCGTAGAGAAATCACTAATCACTAAATCACTTTGGGATGTGTCTCGGAAGACAACATAACAGTGTGATGTAATGCAGAGGATATTGCTGTTTGTGTGTAGGCCTGTTCCTTCTTCAACTCCAACGCTGTTCCCCTCAAACTGGCATTGGTCAACGCCGACCCCTTGGGAGAAGAGATCAATGTTATGTTCAAGGTAGTGTATGCGCAGACACACAATCACACACGCCCAATGTAAAATGCTGAAAATGAGTACACTCATCAGTAAGTCAAACAACGCCTGAGAACAGGTTCGAGTGTGTCTTTCATGCATGTTTGCATGTTTTATGAGTGGAGCCCACAGTAGCACACAAACATGTTGTAACTGTTTACGTAGTCTTGATCTGAACACTGCACCCCCTGGTGGCTGAAGTTTAAACCAGCCAGTAATTGATAGATACAGTTTACTCAAACAACAAATGCAAAATGAAGTGGCTTAATAAAAAAAACAAATATTTCCATAAATAATGTATTTTTAAAAAATTAAATATCTCAACAGAAAAAGAATAACAAAACAAATGATTTGATAATTAAAGTGCCTCAATAAAATAAAAATGGGTAAAAATAATATGTAATTACTCTTGTGTATATTGTGCTTACTGTAAGAAACAGTGCAAGGTATTTAAATAAATACTATACTGAACTAAAAAGATGGAGTGCTAAGGATTCTCTGATTGACAAATTTTGTAAAGACTTATTGCACAGAGTAGAAAAGATTCCCTATGTGTGTATAAACTAGCTCTCTCTTGATCTACCTGCATGCATCAGGTCGGAGAAGACCTGAGGCAGGACATGTTGGCTCTGCAGATGATTCGCATCATGGACCGAATCTGGCTGCAGGAGGGTCTAGACCTCCGCATTGTAAATTTCAAATGCATCTCCACTGGCAAGGACAAAGGTAACAGACAAGCACATAAAGACACACTCCCGTCAGTCGGCTTTAAACATCCATTTACAAACCAAGCACACATGTGTACTAAAAATACTCCTACACCTTTTTGTCTGTTTAATCTGAAATTGCTCCTAGCATTATTAGAAAGCATTCCTGCCATGTAGCTAATTTGTTGAGTAAACCAATTACCACATTTACAGTTAAATATACTATATAGCCAGTGTAGTGTTAATAAAAGATTTGCTGTTGTGTAGGTATGGTAGAGTTGGTGCCTTCTTCTGACACCCTCAGAAAGATCCAGGTGGAGTACGGCGTGACAGGATCTTTTAAGGACAAACCACTGGCAGAATGGCTTCGCAAGTACAACCCCGCTGAGGATGAGTATGAGAAGGTGATACATATTCTCATGAAATTTAAAGCACTTGTTAGTCTGTTTGACCTTTGACCCTTATAAATGTGAAACCTTAATCCAAACATGCAACCTTTTTTTTTTTTTTTAAATTTCATTGCAGTACTCGCTTTATTTAGCCATGCTTAAAATACCCTTTTCTCCTCTCCTTTAGGCTTCGGAGAACTTCATCTACTCTTGTGCTGGATGCTGTGTTGCAACCTACGTGCTTGGCATCTGTGATCGTCATAATGATAATATCATGCTGCGCTCCACTGGTCACATGTTTCACATCGACTTTGGCAAATTCCTGGGCCATGCCCAGATGTTTGGCAGCTTCAAGAGGTGATGATCAAATCTCACATGTATCATGGATGCAAGTGTGAAATTGCTTGTCAGATAAAGGATGCTTTGTCGCGCTATCAAGTTTTGAAGGTGTGCCGTAGTGATATGATTGATTTACAACCCTCGTAGTTCCCAGGGGACTCCCACAGCACACAGGTGTTTTTTGGTTGTTGTTTGTTTTGACTGCCTTTAGAACTAATGTGTTAAGTTGTCACAAACAATTTAAAAAGTGTGATCTTCACTTTTATGGATGAAAGGTATGTCAAGCACCCAAGATGAGGTGAAAAAACAAACAAATCCCGAAAAATTATATACCTACCCCACCGAAGACTTTGTGCATAGTAAGATATTACAGTACATCCCTGTGCTCAAAGGCCCCACAATTCCTTTGTGGGTGACTGTATTTCAGGAGCAGAGGATAATGACTTTGAGCACAGTAAGATTAATGTGTGTTTTCAGTCATGACCTGATTCTTAACTGAGATTTTTCACACAGTGTCCAGGTTGGCTCTGTTACAACTACTCTTCTATTTTTGGCCTTGGAACATTTTCTTGCTGAAATGTTTATACATTCATTTATTAATTTATTTATGTATTAATTCATACATACTCCTTTTTTAGTGTTTTACGTGAGGGAGGATGTCAATTTAGGCCATGTTTTCCCAGAGGTTTAAACAAGTGATGAAAAACTTTTTGCTCTTTTATGAGAAGCTGATGTCAAATCTTGTCTCCACCCTTTTTTCCCATCAGAGACCGAGCTCCGTTTGTTCTGACCTCTGACATGGCGTACGTCATTAACGGAGGCGAGCGGCCCACCAGCCGCTTCCAGCTGTTTGTGGACCTGTGTTGCCAAGCCTACAACCTCATCCGCAAGAACTCCGGGCTTTTCCTTAACTTGTTGTCACTGGTGAGAGAGAAAACAAAACAAACAAGCCCGAGTACATACACACGTGTGCATAGTACATAGCACTAGCTGTTCATACACACATTGATGGTAAAACGAGTTTTGTTCTTGTACTTTTGTACTGCTGACTGTGCCATTTAACATCTTCATCTGTCCCTATTACTGGTATTGGCCTCCTTTTTGTCACCTTGTTTTCTTTTACACCTGCAAGAGCCAAAATAACAAGATATGCAAACCAAGAGCATTCATAATAAATCAACGCCTCTCTGTCCTAGAAATTTGTGTGCAATAAACTTAGAGGCTCTGCTTAAGTGAAAAGACTTCTGTTTATTGCATTTCTAACGGAGACAGTCTTGGTGTCACTGAACTGAACTGAATTATACTGATTCTTTGCCTGACCTCGCTGATTATACATTGGACAAACAAAATAGTAGACACACCTGTCGGTGCAATTAAGCAGCACCAGTAAGCACATATTCCAAACTAAACACACAGCAGAGTTAGAAAGTTCTGAGTAATAAGTGGGCCAACATGCAGAAAACTACTTCAGATAACTCAAAAAAAGTCACCAAGTGGTATTCACCTCAAATATCAGGCATGTGTTTCTCTGTCTGTTGTAGATGATGTCATCAGGTCTCCCAGAGCTAACCGGCTCTCAAGATTTAAAGTATGTGTTTGATGCACTGCAGCCACACAACACAGATGCTGAAGCCACCATCTTCTTTACCAGGTAAATGTATTAACATCTTTCTCCTCCAGTCCAAAAAACAAAACTAAAAACATTTTGACATGTTTATTGTTTCAGGTGGGGGGGGGGGTTTAGCACATTTTTGTTCAACTTTAATACTTTTCTCTGATTCATTCCACTCTACGTGGCAGGTTTTGTAGCAAGATATACTTTAGTGTACAGTTTATGATGTCAGATACTAAAAGTCCACCAGGTGGCAGTACATGATTAGAAGCAAAACAGGAATAGCTGCTATCTCGCTATGCAACAACACAACGAAAGTACAACCAGAACAAGGCATGCTTGTTTTTTGAAAGACCAGTCAGACTGGATTGAAACTGGAAATGTGCTTTGAATGTTTATTTCTTCACATAGCCAAAGGTCAAGGGAGCATAGTTAAAAATTGTGTCTTTGGCATGTTAAATATTTAGTTTCATTTTCACCTGATCTAATGCAGATTTCCTCCCCTTATTTTCTAACTGTCCCAGGCTCATAGAGTCCAGTCTAGGAAGTGTGGCCACCAAGTTCAACTTCTTCATCCACAACCTTGCCCAGCTACGATTCTCTGGTCTGCCGGCCAATGACGAGCCAATCCTCTCTTTCTCCCCGAAGACATATACTCTGAAACAAGAGGGACGCATCGTCCACGCCTCCATCTTCTCCTTTCAGAAGAGATATAACCCAGACAAGCACTATGTGAGCACCAGTGAAGTCTCATTTTGTTTTCGATTTTCCTTTTTCGTCTCATACTGGATTTTGCCCAAACTGTAAACTGGCTGTTTCTCCGCTCTGTGCAGATCTATGTGGTGAGACTCCTGAGGGAAGGTCAGAATGAGCCACAGTTTGTCTTCCGCACTTTTGACGAGTTTCAAGAGCTCCACAATAAACTGACTATCCTCTTCCCTCTCTGGAAGCTGCCAAGGTAGTTTTGTCACCACCCGCTTACTCCCTTATCATCCAACAATGTCATCAATCTAATTAAAACCTGTAAGATAGTGAACTGGCCAGTTAATTATCATGTTTTGGAGATGATGCAATCTTCGCTAACACTCCCAAAATGCCATCCTGCTGTAAGCCTAATAATGAATTGGTGTTTTGTTTTGTTTTTGTAATCAGTGTTGTGACTGCCGGTCTAAGTGTTACATCAGATTCTGTAAAGTAGATCGGCTAATCATACCTTGCTTCTCTTTTTCTCTAGTTTCCCCAGCAAAATGGTGCTTGGCCGAAGCCAAATTAAAGAAGTAGCAGCCAAGAGGAAGCTGGAGCTCAATAACTATGTCCACAACCTGATGAGAAGCTCCACAGAGGTTACCCAGGTATGCAGACACACAAACAAACACACTCCGTATACTGGAATGATAGTAATCAGGAATAGATTTTCAGTCTTTCTGGTCTTCTTCTAGTGTGACCTGATCTACACATTCTTTCATCCAATTGCGCGGGATGACAAGACAGAAGGTGTGGATGCCATGGCCAAAGCACCTGGTAAATACCATCACTTTTCATTTCCATTTACTGTTTGTCATTTTCTTGACACTGTGCTTTTGCTTTCATTACTGTGTTATCATTAAGCCATGTACTGTTTATAAATATCGACAAGTAATTTACCAGTTTGTCAAGTCACTCTGAGTTTGTAGGCAAAAATATTTAATGGTTCATTGAATAAAAATTTAAAATGCATATGCATTTTAAAATGCATTTGCATGCATCCAGATTCATAAGAGTTATGTGTGGCGTGTGACTGTTGCAGAGCCTCCACTGAGTCCCACTTCTGGTCGGGTGGAAGGAGAAGTGAAGCTGTCAATCTCCTACAGGAATAGTACTCTATTCATCATGGTCATGCACATCAGAGACCTGGTAGGCTTCAAGAATTAAATATATATTTTGAAATACTGTTTTGATGCGTTCATGTCATTTCATTCTTTTTCTATTTCTCTCTGTTGTCATACAATTAATCCGTCTCTTTCCTGTCAGGTTTCTGAAGATGGAACAGATCCCAACCCGTATGTGAAGACTTACCTGCTTCCAGATCCACACAAGACTTCCAAACGCAAGACAAAGATCTCAAGGAAAACCAGGAATCCTACCTTCAATGAGATGGTTAGGAAATACTATAAGCTATATTTATTATCTAGTATGGCATTGTTAAGAACCTTGATCGTAAAAATGTTAGACTATTTTGATATTTACAGATTTATTTTTGATATGAAGATGTTCTACTGAGGTACTGAAATCCAAGAACTTCATGGTCAGCTGCCTAAAGACACTCACTTTGCTAACTTTTCCATTCTCTTCTTCCACAGCTGGTGTACAGCGGCTACAGCAAAGAAACTCTGGGCCTTCGGGAGCTGCAGCTGAGCGTGCTCAGTGCTGAGTCGCTGCGTGAGAACTACTTCCTGGGTGGCATTACGCTCAGGCTCAAAGACTTTGACCTCAGCAACGAGACGGTCAAGTGGTACAAACTAACGGCCGTTCCATACTTCTAACCCCTGCCCACCTCCCTCTGCCGAAGAAACAGTTCTGACTCTGCCTCTTCAAGCAAAAAACAAACAAAAAACAGCGCTGCATTCAAATCATATGGGAAATGCAGCAGATGCTTACTTGAAAATGGTGGTCACCTCAGCTTTCAGTTCACTTCAGCACTGCTCTTTCTTTTCCTTCTTTTCTTTTATGGATGAATTTCCTACCATTCAGATCGTTCAGTAATAATCTGCAATATTTTACTTTCAAATCTATTAAACCAAATTAACTATTTCTTCCACATTAATTGTATTGTAATTAGTATTCTTAAGATTTCATAAGAAGAATACTTATGTTCTCATTGCTGACAAACATATACCACGAGCAACAACATTCTGCTGAATTTTACCATGAGGTTGCATGTAATTATGTTGCCGCGGAGGTTATTCCCATATGACGTGAATGTGTGAAAAACTCCTTCAGACGTGCCCTCAAAGGGCGATCGTTCGGGCTAATTCACAAATCTTCAAACGGGGGAGCCTGGTCTTCATTCTTCACCATTTCTTTTTTTCTTCCCTCTACAGCTAATCAAGATTGTTTTTGTGACAAACAATCTCCTCCTTTTGTCTCAGTTTTCCTAAAGTGTAACAAAGAGCTGTAACGTTTTGTACATTTTGATATTAGAGGACCAAAACGGCTTACTTTCAGAAGAGTATATATAGGCTGACACATTTATTTTTTAAGTAATAGAAAAGGGGCTTGTTTTGACATTTTCCTTGTTTATTTTCTATATAGACAAATAGGAGGCATCAGGGTTTCCTGCTTTGTAGCAGATACCTCTGGGTTAGAGCAGAGCGCCAGGAAATCAACCATGACCTTAATATACCCCAAAAATGTGCCAAAAGTAATGAAAAGGACAGTAAATCAAACCACACTTTCATCAAGGTGCCTTTGTTTGTGCTCACGCTCAACATGGCCTTATTACAGGTTATATTTTATTAACAATGTGATGTCCTTATTAAAGAAAAATCTATATTCTATAAAGCTATATCAGTAGTTCTTCCACAGCAGGTCTAAGTGTGGGAGTGCAACCTTTTTTGTGACAGTGGAATGCCACTAAATGCACAATACTAGGTCTTTCACTCGTGGTATTACTTGACTGTTTTCACACAGCACACCTTAAAAGGGGAATTTGTATAATAAGCTTCAGAACATGCTTTTATACTTGCTCGGGTTGAAGATTATGATTGTTTGAAGACACTGATTGGGAGTCTGTTCGGTGCTTCCTTCAGGTGGTTCAAAACCACAAGTCAGGAACTGAGTTACTTCTGGAGTCTGGACCTGAGGCTGTTTCACCTTTGGGCAGCAATGCCACACTCACTCCTAGTGCCTAATACTGGTGTAACAATGCCATGAGTCACTGGATGGTAATAGCTGCCAGTGAAGTCCAGAACTGCCAGTGAAGTCCAGAACAAGTCAGGTTTTGTGACATTTAGTTGAGGGAATGCTTTGGCAAAACGACACAAATCAGATACTGAAAGGACAACTTTACCTTAAAACGTCTTCACAAAAAGGGAACAGGAATCGTGAGCATGAGATTAGCTGCTTTCTTCTCTACTTGCCTAACTATGAATCTAAAGTTGTTGTTAATGTTTAATAAAGAAATTAAGATAAATGTTTCTAAAAAGTTTTTTAGAGATCCACAAGACAACGTCATGTTATGATTATTAGTGGCTTCATTCGTTCTTTTAGCAGCTGTACAAAGAAAGGAAGCATAGTTTGTATTAACATGGCCAGTTATTTATTCCTAATTGGTGACCTCTTGCCTGAATGGATCAGTGTGTACTGTAATCCTTCTTTCTTAAAGCAAATTAAATGTTTTTGGAACGTATGTGTCAAAATTGTGGTCTTTGTGTGAAATTTGTTTGAAGGTAGATTACACAAACCTGCTTACTGATTCTATTGTTTCAATTTTTTTGCCTGCAAGTTAGGTACAGTACTGTGCAAATGTCTTGAGCTACCCCCTAATTTCTTTATATTTTGCTCCCAAGAGACCTTTCTATTATATATTTTTTCTTTAATTGTTCTTGAACAATAATTCTTCAGGCTTCCTGAGTGGCTTTTTCAAGTTTTTATTTGGATGTTGCCTGCTCTTTCCCTCAATTTGAATCCAGTCTTTGTACCCAACCATCTTCTGAGAATGTTTGTGTTTAAGCTACTTAACTCTGACCTGTGAGTCATTCAAGCATAAAAATGGAAACCAGTATGGTATCTACATATTGAACAAGAACCAATTTTCCATCGTCTTATTTGCATGTATTTTGCTCACATTACTTCATTTGAATGTATGCAAATTGCCAAAGATCACTCAGTTTGACAGGCGTAAAATAGTATTTTTCCTCCAACAAGCTGATTCCTAAAGGACTATTAACCAGAAACTTGGCATATCTTGTCATGGTTATGGATACTTTGAGAAAACCTGGAAACGTGCAGATAAACATCTGTAAACGGTATTCTTTAAACTGGAAAGAAAAGAGATAATCTAATAACTGATAAAGAATCTGGGAGTACATCTGTTTTCTTGAGAAATGGTTTCAATGTAAGGGTTTACAGCCATTACTATTAAGAGAAATGAAGGGAAAGTATTGCAAATTACAAACTGCACTGAAAATCAGTGGCAAAAGGTCTTTGTGTGTTGAATCTAAATTCAAATGACTGGTTTAAGTCATTGTCATTATTTATGGAGAAGGTCAGAAAAGAGTTACAACAGTGACCCATTTCTAAAACATTGTGGGTGCTTTCATCCACCATGTAATACCAGCTGAAAATCATCTGATTGGCAACAGCATCATTTTCAACATAATAATGATCCCTAACACACTTCCAATCCATTGGTCATGGACTGGCATTCGCATTTCCACAGCACTCAGACCTCAATGTTATTGAAGCAGGGATCATCTTCACAGAGAACAGAACAAAAGGCAGTTAAATTCCAAAGGATGTGTCCTTCAAGAGGCCTGGAGTTATTTCTGAAGATATTTGAATTTACAAGAAAGCTTGCTCAAGAGTTCAGGCTGCCGTGAAGAATAGAGGTGATCAACAAATACTCTTTGAAATTGTACAGACTCTATTTCAGCCTTATATTCTGGATTTCCATGTGTGTTCCCTCGTTTCATTAAATTACTGCTCCCATTTCCAGTTTTATTTTTGCACAGTACTACATAACACTACAGCTGGATGAGAAATACCTTCATTTCTGCAGATATGAAGAGAAGCTATTTTACGAAAAAATCGTATGTTGTGGTGGACCACTGTCTGTGTTTACCTCCACAATGTATACTGAGCTTGGTGTCCCACAAATTCCGCTCACATGTCAGTGGCCAGTTTCTTCAATTGAGGAAAAAATGGCGCCAACTAAAGCGGTTTCAGTGTGATAAAAATTAGCGTCCTTTACAAGGTATCGTTGTTCAGCTATTACAAACTGAAGTATTCAGTCAGACTGAAGAAGAATGAGGGAGATACTAAAAAGCTGAGCTACGGTAGTTTTGTTGACGTCAGGTAGCGTCAACAAAACTCCGGTCTACGTCATTGCGTCATTTCCGACGCAGGCGCAAAATACCATTTTCTGTCGCGTGTGCGGCCTCTCTTCCTCTACCGCCATCATGGGTCGCATGCACGCTCCCGGGTGAGCTCTCTTTTTGTCTTTTAAAGTTGGTATTTTCCTTCTGTAGACTGGTTTTGTTTGCAGGAGATAGTTTCTAAACATGTTGTGGCTGACTGGGGTCAAAAATGAAATCTGGGATTCAACCTAAAAGTGAGAAATTGACTTACATGCACACAGTCAGTCGACATCCTCCTTTAGCTAGCTTGTGGTAGCCAAGTTAGCACATTTGCGCATCGAAACGATTTTAACTCCCCGAGTTGTACATCATGTTGCATATAAATGTATAACTTGCAAAGTTTAAGTCACGCGTGTTTCTTCTTACGGATAAAGTTAATTTACTGTGAACTGATCATTTAGTTAAGATTCATGATCGGTAAGCCAGCACTAGTATGAAGCGAGCATAACCCGGCCTAACGTTTTTTCCCCTGTTGACTTGACGATAGTTTTTGCGTTGTTCTGACCAAACTGTCAAGTTATCACTACTAACGGGATTTTGTTTCTCGCTTACAGAAAGGGCTTGTCCCAGTCAGCTCTGCCTTACAGGCGCAGTGTTCCCACTGTGAGTACACATTCATTATATTTCACTAAAGCGAAGTGATTATTGCACATTTTTTGAACACGCGTCCTTTATTTTAATACCGTCCCCCATTTTTGTAGTGGCTGAAGCTCACATCTGATGATGTCAAAGAGCAGATCTTCAAGCTGGCCAAGAAGGGTCTGACTCCTTCTCAGATTGGTAAGTGCTAGTTTAGGTTTTCTTCCCTGCAACATGCAGATGTTGAGATTAATTACATGACATGACTATAATAATTGAAGATCACCACAGTTCAGTTCACAACTTTTGGCAGACTCAGATATTGCTGAGCAGTTTAAAAACGTTTGGCTGCACATTACTTGTGCTAGATGCCCTTCCAGATATTTGGCTGACCATGATGTTGATACCATTATGCTAAATTTCTGCAGTAATTTTTAATTCAGAATTTCTCATAATTGTAAACGTTGGGGTTGCTGTTATCGTGTTCTTGTTGTTCTTTGTCCTCTGAGCTTCAGTGCGATGTAAACCAGATGTATTACACACTGTCTAGTCTCAAGTTTTTACACTGTCATTCTAAGCCATTATAATACAATAAGAAGTGTATGTTGTTTTCTCTGATATTTACAAATTAGGATAGATTGTCTGTATTGTGAGTAAAGTAAAGACGAGATGGAGCAGGTATACATTTTCCTATTGACTGATAGCTACAGGCCTCAAGGGTCCACAGAAACTCATGTCAATTCAAAACGTTTGGAAAAGTCCTACAAAGATTATTGCCAACTTATCTTACTGTGCAAACAATCATTGAATAAAATGACTTGTCATCAGTGACAAAAAAATGTGATGCCATTCAGAGAAAACTTCAACTCTTTCTCTGTTTAGGAAAATTACATTAGCCAGATGCCACTTGTGTTACATAAATCCAGGAAACACAATTTACTCACTTTGAATTTTTTTTAGTTTTGCTTTTGAATCAATATGCAGTCTTCATTTCTCTGGAATTTTTTTTAATCTGTTTTAAGACTGTTTTGGCAGATTTATGCAAAACTTAATTTGTTGGCATAATCCCATGCCTGTTTCAGTTTTATCATGTCTATAAACCTTTCTAGGTGTGATTCTGAGGGACTCCCACGGTGTTGCCCAAGTACGTTTTGTCACTGGCAACAAAATTCTGAGGATCCTCAAGTCCAAGGGTCTGGCCCCTGACCTGCCAGAGGATCTGTACCACCTCATCAAGAAGGCTGTGGCGGTCAGGAAGCACCTGGAGAGAAACAGAAAGGTACAGCAAAGCTAGGCCAATGACCTGGAACAAGATCCTATAGCATAACTTGGAAGATAAGTTTGTTTTCCATGTAAAATTAAAAATGTGATTTTGATGTTGTCATCAACAGTTTAAAGGATTATTATTCTTTGGAATGCAAGCAATTTGAAATATAATGGGAATTGAATGCAACACGTTGTTGTTATATTTGCAGGACAAGGATGCCAAGTTCCGCCTGATTCTCATTGAGAGCAGGATCCACAGGCTGGCCCGTTACTACAAGACCAAGAGAGTACTGGCCCCCAACTGGAAGTAGTATGTATCTGTGATGCTTTTGAGATGCTTTTCTTGTTATTTGGATCGGAAAATTAAATTTTTGCAAGTCGGTTACCTGTTTGTTATCAAAAAAAATTGTCACAAATGGTAGTTTTTATTACAACACTAATCGTTTAACTGTATTGTAATGTTCACTAAGTGTATACATGGAAGTGCACAATTCATTGTCATGCTCCTCATTGTTTATTAGGAGTATTGATATTTCTGTTGTGCTAGAGAAAAACTGGAGGTAAATTAGCAGAGCAGCTACTTGGTGCAGTCTCTGCCAGTCCCCTTCACACAGTGAAACTATTTGTGTACATGTGTGGTTTAGTGTGGATGGACACATTGATGTTCTAAAAAGACAACTTGGTCCTTTTTATTCAGCTGTAGTTTTGTAGGTTTGCACATGTGGCGTTTTAAGCAGGTTGTAATTTATGTGGCCAACATGAACTTAATTTTGAATATAAAGAAATAATTACAACAAAGTAAAAATCATGAGTGAGTAATAGGAAAGAGATGGTTATACTTGTTCCCCTAAAAAATATATATATATATGAAGATTTAATGGGTTTTTGTTTTTAAGTCAGAGGTTTTTGTTTACTAATGTTTTTTTCCCCTTTCTGTTTACAGTGAGTCCTCTACAGCTTCTGCTCTGGTGGCATAAATTCTACACTTTTGGATTAATAAAACAGTTTAAATTGGGAGTTGTTTGTTTGTCTTTTTGTGTGTGTGTTAAGATTTAGAGATGCACTTGAAATACAGGCCAAACACCGAATACAAAAAAGAATACATTTAAATGGACCGGTACTTTTACAGTGCTTTTCTACTCTGAGCGCTCAAAGCGCTTTACACAACTTGCCTCATTCACACGAGCAATGTTTTTTTTTTTAATGCTCTTTCTACATAAGTGCTTTGTAAAACACACATGCATTCATACTCCAGTTGATTCATGGAAGAGCAACTTGGGGTTAGACTCTTGCCCACTGATATTTAGCACACAGACGGGTCTAGCCACCAACCTTCCGAATAGTACGGTAGGTGACCTGCTCTACCACCTAGGGGAAAACAAATGCAGCAATACATGCCCATTGAGAGCAGGGCCCTATACTACAGGGAAAGTTCAACATACCCAGGGCACTTTTCATCATCACTTGCCAACATCAGGATAAAAGGTCACATAAAGCTGGTTATCAGCTCGCTAACTTAAACCCAAGGTTAATATTCTAATTTTCTGTAAATGTAATTTTTTCCCCACAGTGGCTGTTTCTGTTTATTTAACGTAATATAAAGTGGAGTAGCTTTTCTTTAAGCAAAGGCCAAATTCCACCCTGGATCAGACTGATTTCAGAGAAGTTATTTGGGTCTTTGCACATTTTACTAACCAGTATGTCCTAATTTGATTGTTTGTGGGGAATTTAAACTGAAGAAAGGAACACCGTAAGCACTATTTTTATTAGACTTTTATAAGTTCAGATGGCCACAAATTTTGAGACCTACCCGAAACACTGCCGACGTGCTCATGTTTGTGTTTGGGAAGGTAGGATCCCTTCAGGGTTGTCACAAAAAAAATCAATATTCGGAAGGTAATCGTTACTAAGAAAATTACTTTTGAATTAGATACTCATTCGCAATAGTATCTATACCAACAGTGCTGTTTTTGGGTCCTCTTTGAGATCATAGGTACTTCACAGGGTACCATTGAAAACATGCCGGCATACAGCTTCTAACTAGCAGCTGAATACACGAAGAGTAGTTTGCATTCACAGCATTTTATGAGGAATTTCAGGATCTCTTTTTAAAGCTTGTGTCTTTAAACAAAAATGAAGTACTAAATAATCGAAGCTGTAACTATATAATTTTAACTATTAAAATTTACCCAGCGGTTAGAGCAAAACAGTTGAAGTATTGAGGTTTCATTCTATTTGTAGCATCAGTGTGCAAAGCGTGATATGTGGAAGATACTAAAAGACTATTGATTCTAGAAGTGACATTGAATTTCCTCAGGCCATGTGTCAAGGCCTTTGCATGTATTTTTTAAGAATTACAAACAACATTTAGTTCATATTGGTTTATTCATCGTGACATAAGACAGTAAGTTGTATTTAAATTGTCTGTGTTAACGTGATGTAGCAAAGACTGATGAAGCTATGCAATGGTAAGATGTCCGCCCATTGATCCCTCCATAATCCACATTGCTGCTCCTCTTATAACAGTGAAACTTGAACACAGTGATTACTTACTGGGCTTACATCCAAGTTGTGCCCAAGTTCAAAATCATATAGGGTTTTTCAGGGTTGGGGGGTTCCCCTTATAGCAGGGGCTCCCAAAGTGTGAGGTGCAAATCTGCAGTTTGAAATTACAAGTATGTACAATTTCATATTTATATACATTCATTGATTTATATAAAAGTGAATTAAAACTGTTAATAGGAGGATGTTACTTTAAGTTAAATTTACTTTTGTGTCCCATTGGCTAATGGGTCACACATTGCTCTTATCACTTAGCATATGATTGGGTTGCTTTAACAATTTATAACCAACAGCCTATGATGTTGATGTTTTTCTAATTAAATTCTCAAGGAAATGCTTCACTTTATCTTGTATTTTGATCAGAGTGAAGATTTAAGATTCGGTGGGCCTCAGGGTTTTTTTGTTTTTTTATTTTTTTCAAGTGGACTGCAGTATTCTTTGGCAATGGCTGCTCTGAAGTATTGGCCATCCCAACAAGCAGACGATTCCCTATGACCAAGCACTTAGTGGGGCAATACTTGGGAGGAAAACCTCCCTTTTAACAGGAAGAAACCTCCGGTTTTGAAATATTAAGCTGTTGTAATCAGAATTAAATAAGTATTTGGTTTTACAGATTTAGTGTGTATAATTTAACCAAATTTGATCAAAATGGATAGGTAAGCAGAAGGAGTAGTAATTTTGCTGCTGAATTAACCTACCCAACCCCATTTGTGGTTTCAAACTGAATGTCGATCACTGGTCTGACTCAAAGAAAGGATGGAGAACCTCCACAGATGCATTTGTTGACATCTAAGCATAACATCAGTTTAATTAGGCTCAGCCAGTAATAAATGCTGGGTTTTTGTGGTATTATCCTGTCTCATATTCAAAGTGTTCATCTGTTTGAAATTAGCGCTGCAGCTTTCTTCTAGAAAATAATTATTACTCATACTATAGTCTAGGACATAGTCTGTGGCTGGCTCTGAGTGTATATGATGAACATTAGGGCATTGTAATCCATAGTGAAGCAGATGGGCTACAGTAGCAAAGGTATCAACATTTATAACTGCCCATAGACAAAATTTTAAAAGGAAGAATCCAAAAGAAAAACACCCTTCAAACATGTTATGAGTGTTGACATTGTATAGTTTGTCCACCAGAGGGCATTCTGCAACTTTCCTGTTGACAAAACATGTTTGGAATGCTGCAAGCACAACAAACAGCTAAGAGTGAAAGTGACGATAATAAAACAAAATTCTTCAGGCGTAACATGAACTTGTCTTGTTATGACGACTCTGAATGCCCTTTTAGGTTGAGGGAGCAAATATCCCTAGAGTCTGAAATTATTCTAGTCATATTGTCTAGTGTGAGAACATTGTTACCTTTTCAGGCTTTTTACCCCAAATTGTACCTGGGGTCACATCATTTTCTTTACATATATTTAATCTTGAGGTTATATACTCTGTTAGTTGATTGTGCACCTCGGCCTGTACAGCTGACCCAGTGAGGAAAAATGAAAGGAGGGGACAGTATCGCACGTCAGTCCGGTAAATCACAATCTCTCCACCACACAGTCCTCATTTATAAAGTGCTCTACAAACACAAACATCATGGCTAACAGGTGGATTCTACTGTTTCAGTGCAGCAAGCCAGCAATGAACAATCACTTAGAGCTAAAGAAACGGAGTGAAAGCATGTCCTTGTTTTATTTTTAACTCAAAAATCATTTCAAAAGTGATCCCCTTAGACTGCTTTTTAGTGCATCCAATATCATAGCAACTATCTGGCATTTTGGCTAAGTTAAACTCGGAAGGTGGTCAAAGATTGGTTGTAAGGCAAAGGGCCACAATACTGTTTTTGCTTGCCAGGTGGGCGTGTCCCAGTAGCTCTGACATCACGTGTAAAGGGAAAATGGATTAGCAGCAACTAACCAACCTAGTACATTCTGTACTGTCACAAGATGGTGCTACACATTTCCTAGAAACTTCAAACAGAGCAATTATTTCTTAAATCCAGCTTAGAGACAGAGTTAAATCTATGACCGATTTTTTGAAGGTGGGCTCCATAGTTTAATTGGCCTCAATACATGTAGTGTTTCATGTCCACTTTAAAACATGCTGTGAATAAAAGGATCAATCAGCGTGCGCTGCTTATTATAAACCTAACCTGCTCCCAACAGTTTTTATTTTTTATTTTCTCAGCTGCAAACTCTGTGCTGATAAGGGTTTGAGAGTAAAGATGATATATAAAAAACATAATTCAAACATAGGTTTAGTTTACATACACAATTTTATATGAAGTCAACAAGTACAGTGTAGGTGTTTTTCTTTTTAAATTAAATTAAATTGCTGGATGTCAGAGATTTACAGTTAACAAACAGTCAGGTGAATAAACAACACTGAGACACTTGTGTAGGTTAACGTGCTGCACGGGTGAAAAGCTCAGAGCAAATCACACCGAACTGCAGTATTCGTTTATTTTTATAGGTTACATCGTCAATATGCAAATATAATCACATTTCCTGTTACGCAGGTCCTGATGTCTGTCTGCATGCAAGCTGTGTGTGTGTGTGTGTGTCTCACAGAGTATGTGTGTTGCAGGTCAATTTCTAAGAATAATATAATGCAAGTCAACTTCTGCGGATATGTATTTCTGTGCTGGTCTCTTGTCAGTGTCACAGGGTCAGCTTCCTGTTTTAACAGAAAACTGTGTCTGGTGAAATATGTATAACATAACTTTTGAAGCATAAGCAAATAAAACAATAAAAAAAAACCTACACTGGAATATCGCTTGCTGCCAAGAGAAAGAAGAAATTGAGAACTAAATTTGTCTAAACATCTATATGTATATATGAAGCTCATCTGGGAAACTGTCTACTGTTACATATAATTTGCAGTGTCTAAATGTTCACAGATTAATTCCAAAGTTAACTCTTCTTCCATTTCAAAGGAGACAAAAATGTGGGATAAATGACATAGAAAGTAAACTTTAGCAAAAATACATTGATTGAGTACATTGCCATTTATGCACTGATCTCCCTGCTTTGATATCTGCATTACATTATGCCAAACAATAGGCTTTTGTTTATGTACACGGGTTTGAAAAAGAAATTATTCAACCAAGAAAGTGTCACAAAAGGAAAGTTAAACTGCATTCGATGAATGACGTTCCCTCCTTCTCTCCCTGCAGAGGTCCAAGGGATCTTCTAGGAATGATGATGCTATTTTCTTAAGTATTGATTGGTCAGTAGGCAGTGGATGTAAACACAAAACATAAAGAGCTAGCGCACTCCAGTGTTGCCTGTTTATAACAGCGTGACAACTCTTTTGAGCACAACTGCTACTCATCAGATGTTTCTACTCTAAAACATAATTTGCGCCTAATGTTTCAATATTAATTCCAAAGTTAACTCTTTTTCCACTTCCCTGGGACAAAAGGTGGAATAAGTGAGAGTAAAATCTAACAAAAATACATTTCTTCTCTGCATCACTTTATGCTAACCAATAGGCTTTTGTTTTTATACATAGGTTTGTATAGGAAAACAACCAAAAAACGTGGCACGCAAGGAAAGTGAAAGTCCATTCATGAATGAAATGCTGCAATCTCTATAGATTTTGTTTTTATCTCTGGGAAACTCTATAAGTTTTCGTTATTATCTAAATTCACTTTTAAACCCGGGTTTTCCAGGAAGCTGAGGAAATTACGGGCACTTTCTATGCGTCACGCGTTACGTTACCTGTGGGAGGAGTTAGCAGACGAGTAGGGATCTAAGCGAATACAGTTACTCTGTCCAATCACGGTGCAGCGTGACGTCAGTATGTTTATATTAACGGGAGTGTTGCAACCTCGCGACATTCAACTCCTGCTACTACAACAACGAAAATACAGCTGAAGAACATGGAGAAAATACATGAGAACATTTGACGAAGGACACCAAAAAATGGCACAGTCTTGCCGAAAAATGAAGCGACAAAACATCGACGCATATCTGTCACCGACGAATACGCGAAATCTCTTGGTTTTCGACGAGGAATACCAGAATACGTGAGGAGTTGTGTTCAACACAGTCGCCGAAACTCGAGAAGAAAGACGTGAAAATGGCTACGGTTGTTGGTTCCCAGACTAGCTCTGAGCGGACGGCGATGGAAAGGTTTGGCAGCGGAGGGATGGCTATTCTGCCGTGGACTAAACAGATGCTCACCGTGCTGTGGGAACAGCTTCGGTTGCTGGTTCAAGTCATTTACTACACTTTCCTGTCAGGTAAGAGTGAGACGAAATCAAAAGTTTTTTCTTTGTGTCTTACGCCCACTTTATAGCTTCTAAGGTTAACCTTTGGTGTGTTTACTGATGTTGGAAATTGTAAGACCACTGTGTAGGTGTAAGATATGTTTAGTTTTTTTAATATAGTAACTCATTAAACGACATACCTTTTAGCAAACTTAATATTCTATGGGGCTGACACTATGCTGTGTTTTACTGTCTGAATAGTTCCTCGATTTTTTATTTTTATTTTTTTGTAGATGGTGTTTCTTTTCCAACTTCCGCAATGTTTACGTGCGTTTTCAGCATTTGAACATTGTTTAGACATCACAGTAACACTTCCTGTATAACACTTGAAGTACAACACACGGACTTGTATGTTACACTCAGTAAACCTTCTTTGAAATAATACGTAAAACTGCAGTACAAACACAAACCTTGTCTTGGCCTCATAGCATGAATGGAATAATTATTTCTTCAGAAAATTTAACTTGATTACATTTTATTGTACTTAAAAGCTTTTTTTGTTTTTTTCTTCCAGTTTTCCAAATGTTCAGGTTTGAGGTTCACGTGAGAATCACAGACGAGACTGGTCAGCATATCCAGCACATGACCACAGCCACAAACCCAACAGAATCATTCCTCTTCACCTCTTTGTTTGAGGGAGACAACATGGTTGGTGGTTCAAATCCCCTCTCCAACTTCTGTGCAGACGTTGGTGACCCGTTTGCTGGGAAATCCACTGCTGAGGCCTTGCTGTCCAGTCTCCGTGCTGACGACCTGTGTTGCGGGCTTGTGGATGAGTTTGTGTCCAGAACAGCTGGCAACGAAGAGGGCATCTTTCTGGGACACCAATCTGGCTGGAAAATGGGCTTCCCTGGCGACTGGAACTTCTTTGTGTCGAGCGGCGAGGACTCGGGTTCAAACGACACCTGCCAAAAAAATAGTGAGGAAGACCTCAAATGGGATATTTCCAAGGAAAAAGTTTTCAAGCAGGACACATCAGAAGAAGATAGAAACTCTCACTGGAGCAGTGAGGAAGACCAGAACACAGTAGAATTTGAGAGTGACGAAAGTAAAGCACTTTGGGAATCTCTGTCAAAATCCAGTGATCCTTACAACCCTTTCTTTTTCTCCGCCTGCATTTCAACTAACACAGATATGGGCAAAAGAAAAAGTGAAGTAAAAGACTGTAGCGACACCGACCTCATGTCCGTAAGCAAGGCCAGTGAGGAAATGATGGGGTCTCAGGGCCTAAAGAACTGGGTCTGTCGCTCCGACAGCGAAAGCAGTTGGAGCAGTTGGGCCAGTTCGGATGGTTCGAGCCCTGACATCGACAAGGAGGAAAGTGAGAGGCTGTGGGACTTCTTCAGCAGTCCTGAAGACCCTTACAATCCCATGTGTTTCACTGCATGCACAATCAGCAGCACAGCTCCCCAAGCCACCATGTTATCTAATTGCGAAACCCCAAAATCTGACACAGACACAGAGGAGAAGGAGAGCACCATCCCCCCTTCATCCGAAGAGGATGAAGAATCACTGTGGAAATCTCTCTGCCTAAAGGATGACCCTTACCACCCTTTGAACTTCCAGGCACCCCTTCAGACCTCTCCAAAACGAACACTCCTGCAAGACGATGATTCAGATATTCTTAATGTTCACCACACACCAAATTCATCCACAAAAGCAAAGAAATGGGCAAAAGCACCCCAGAAGCCTGTGCTGCCAGAGAGACAGACAAAGCATCACTCCCATCCAGAGACTATACTAGTGCCCTGGAAAAGATCTGGACAAACACCCACACCAACTTCAGAGATGAAAGAAAGCAAGGCTGACACCACCCAGAAGAAGGTAATTGTCTGATAATTTCTTTTTATTCTTTCACTTTTTCCACATGGAGATGTTAAAGGAACCCAAATACAAAAGTTTTGGTGTATTTATTATTGTTTTTTAGCTGTGGGCTAAATATATTAAACTGAATGAGTGTGTAAACATATTGTCAGAAATCACACTCAGTTCATTGACCCAAACCAGGGGTAGGCAACTCAAGGCCTTGAGTGCCAGTGTCCTGTAGGTTTTAGATATCACCCTGTGTCAACGCACCTGAATCAAATGATTAGTTCATTCCCAGGCCTCTGGAGAACTTCAAGACATGTTGATTTGGTCATTTAGCCATTTGAATCAGCTGTGTTGGATCGAGGACACATCTAAAACCTGCAGGACACCTGCACTCGAGGCCTGGAGTTGCCCATCCCTGACCCAGACAAATATAGAAGAGGAGGTGATCTCATATTTAAAGTTAGAATGTTAATATCATGAAGAGGAGGGCCTACTGCTGACTCATGTACTGCGTGTGTGTGAAACAGAGATAAAGATAACTGTTTATTCCTTCCTCCAGACTGAGTGTCTTAAGCTGAGTTGTTTGTTTTCGCTTAGCAACACTGGTCGTCATGACTAAGCCAGTCATGTGACACCAGCGAGTCAGGAGAGACTGACTTCCATGTGTATCGAGTTGCAGCAGTATTGCAAAGTTAGCACAAAGGTCTTATGATTGGACAAAGTCACGTCATATTAGAAAAATCAGTACTTGGAGTTGGAAAGAGTTGACTCAAATGTAGCTTTTAGATATTTAGAGTTTATGATCCCTAAATACAAGCACTTAAACGTCATATGACTTCCAGTATTGTTCAATAAACTATAATATAATTCTTCTGAATTTCAGGTTCGATTTTCTCCTGTTGTCAAACTCCATGTCCTGCGGACCTGGCCGTTTGCGCGGCAGGCGTCTCGTAAAGGACACTGGGAAGAGATGGCACGAGACCGTGACCGCTTCCGGAGGCGAATTGATAAATTGGAGCAGGTCATTGGCCACTGTTTCACCCAGACCCACAGAGAGAACATGCGGGCCTACCTGGACAGTGCCTTGAAAAAAACACAAGGGTCCTGAACACTGACTGCTTCATTTCCTTTTAGGATGAGAACTTGTGATTGGTTGCAATGCAACAGTGATTTTTGATTTAGGCCAATTAGAATTTTGATGTTAGGCCAACGTAAAATGTTTGGTGTCGAGTTGAACAACTTTGTACCTCAGATGGTTTTATACATTGTGTAACTGTTGCACTGACTGACACTTTCTCATTTTAAGCTCAGCGTTACTGTGTGGAATGTTGTTTTTGTATGCCTTATATAATGACCTAGTAATGTAACTTATTGGTGAAGTTTGCCATTTATTTTTACCTTTGCTTTCAGCAGTTTTTATGTGTGAAGAAACCACAGTCGTGACTCTAGAAAAAAGTAGAAAAGGATATCACAAAAAAAGCAGAGCTTTATATTGCAAAGTGTTTTGAGAAGTTTTGTTAAGCATGATGGATACGCGTCAGGTTCTGGTGCAATTCTTGTCTTACTGTCTTACAACTTTAGGATTTGATATTTAAGTCTTTGTCTTGTATTTTCTTATATTCCTGCACATAAATGGCAGCTTTTTAGTGCTGATTGTGAAGATGGGCGTTTATCTGATTGTATTTGCTGCATAACACTTTGTCCTCTGTGACTCACTCAGCTTGTCACAATAACATTGTGTGGCCAGACTGTCCCGAGCAAATTGATCATTAGGTGCTCTGAATCAATAAAATTTGTTACATTGTAACCTTTTTTTTTCTGTTTGGCTTTTTTCACAACCTGACAAATGATTGGACAAAAAAGAAATGAGTTCATACGTATGAGAAATTGGTGAAGTAAAGGTGGCCCTGAGGTCCCAGAAATTTGCAAACAACACAATGCTGAAAAATAAGTAAATCACTGGAAAAGTGATGAGATTCAAAGCGTGAATGGCACAAACATGGTGTGGGGTTGTGTAAACGTGCAGAGAAAGACAAGTTTCTCTACATTCTGAAAATAAAGTGTGGATATCAGCACCTCCAGCCTGACTCTGACCAAACAAACTGGTTTAACCTTTTGACCCCATCTGGACACACCCAAGTGTGGTCATCCAGGGTGTGATATTTCCAACAAAGCATGTGCCTTTGTGGACTTCAACCACTGAAGAGATAAAGGTAAGTGCATTTCTGATAAGGTGATTTACAGGTCAAAAGGGTTGCTTGGTAACTGGAGGTCTGCAAGACAATTTTATTGTATACAAAGTGCTGACTTTGGCCTGCTCCCTATCTGAATATGAATATATATATATACTTTTTTTTTTTTTAAACTTCCTTCTCATGTGTTTTCCCTTACATGTTACCACACACATGCACACAGGAGCCAATAATTTCCCACTGGGACGTGAGTCTCCGTGCAGAGTGGCTGTCGTAAGACAAGGGTTAAAAACACAAAGTATGATGAAATGACTTTCCTGAGGGATGAAATCAATTAGCAGGTCTCCCCACCCCGTCCCCTCCCACATGTGCACACACCATGGTGCAAAGGTGAGCAATCACTGACATTGTTGCTGTGTCAACGCAGCGGTAAGCCTACTGCTGATCTCCCACCACCTCCTCCCCTTGCAGCATGTTGTATATGTTATTCACCATCTGCTTCAGTCTTGCACCCACCCTTGAGTGGAGTTCATTATACTTTAATATCACTAACTTGGGTTATTTCATACATTTAACCGCACCAAAAATAGTTCAAGCCAGAACTTAATTTTAACTCAGTCTAAAAATCTGAAAAAGAGTATGAAATCAATTTATCAGAAATTCAAACAACACAGACAGACACACGGAGCTTTTATGGGAACAAGAACTCTGTACTGCTTGTGACGGCCTTTCATCTAAATATGATCTGCTATTAAATTTATTCTTTTAGCCTTAAAAACATGTGAAAGTCTTTCACACGATGTGCTCAGACCGTCCTTGCGTGTATGTTCTTTACAGACATCAAAACATGCTTGTTATTCAGAGTGCAAGGCTGTGGAATGAATTTTGTTAAGAGAGTACATTTTCTGGATGCTTTGCTTTTGTTCTCAGAGGCTGGCCTGATAACGTCGTCTGTAAGCTGGAAAACAAATTTTCACATCTATGGGGTTTTCTCTTTTTTTTGGTGTTTGCATACAGGGTGGTGAAGGTGGGGGAGGTACATCTGTCCCTCTAATTTCCTTTAGCCTGCCTGTCTGATTTTACAGTCAGACATGACTTGACTGGCTTAACACTGAATAACCAACCAAGGATTCTATGCCCTGCTCAAGGGCACTACAAGAAGACAGACAGTGATGAGGGCCAAATAAAGCTCATCACTTCACCATTCCGGCAATATAGTAGCTTCTCCTTCGCTTCCCCTTCCTTCCTTCCTTCCCATTTTCTTCTTTAACCCACTCCCCTCTCTTTGTATCTCTGTCTCCATCTTTCTCCTCCTCATCTGCTCCCAGTACCATTAGCTCAGTGGCCTAGGCGACCCCGTCTCCAGGCAACCGGCAGGAGTGGCGAGGCGCTGAAAGGATTGCAGGTGATTGCAGCAGTGGTGGAAGCAGAAGCAACAGCAGAAGCAGTGGGCTTTCAGTCAAACACACACACGCACATGTACACACACACACACACACACACACACAAACATTCGGTTGCCCCCTCTTACTCGCCTGCCAGAGAAGGGTATCTCCTGGGTCACAATTAGCTGATGATGCAACCTACCAGCAGCTATTGTGTCTGACACCACCTCATACAGACAGAGTGTATGAAATACAAAACGCAACAAGTCTGTTTGTCCTGCCCATTACATGGATTACGCGATCCAGGCTGTCTGTGTAATAACATGAGGTGTTTGGTTCATCTATACTCTCACTTTGAGACACATGTTCCCTTTTAAACTTGCTGTTTGTGATTCAAATTATTTCACAACCCTTTTGTTCAATATTGAAATTGAATGCGCCAGGGAGAATACTCTTTGTCTCACTCACCGATCAACAAAATCAACTAAAAGGTCCTTTCTGGGCCCTTCAACTGGCTCCAGAGAGAGCAACATAAGGAGTGGTTCACCACCAATTTAAGTGCATGGATGAAAACAGTAATAGAAGAAATGCTTACTGTTATTATCTTTCTCCCTATTATTTTCTCCCTAAGATCCACCTCCTTAAGTAAGTGTGAAGTATTGCATAGTCAGACATGAAGCTATGTGGTAAACAGTGATCCATGGCAGTATATAGCCCATTTATGTGGATTAGTGCGTCTGAACAACACCCAGACGATACAGACAGATGGTTCAAGCTGGAGCTGAATTTAGATGTCGTGTTTAAATTTAACCACTAGGGGACATTGCCTTCTTCAACCGTCTTCTGGTACGTGACATAGCACACATAGACACCATGGTTACTAATTGATGACTGCAAGAAACGGCTACAAGATGTGCTGCAGACCCCTGTCACGTTTTTTAAGAGTCACGTGAATGCATCAGTTATTCATGTTATTCACATTCAAGGGCTCGCCGTTTAAAACCGACAACAGCATATTTATAACGTGACTTTTTGTTTTGTTTTTTTATTAGCTTCCAGCCTTCTCTGAAACATTAATCTGTAACTCAAAATAGTCTATTTCCTGTAATGGCATGTATATTTGGTGCTTACTTCCGCAACTAGATGACCATACCTGGACATCCAGTATGGTCATTAGTCATCTCTTTGAGACACAAGGCTATGTGGACACAAAGAAATGATGTAGGTCTGCTGCCCTCATGTGGTGAAGCTGGTAACATCACGGCAAAAGGGTTTTCTTGTTGATGTTTTTTCTATGACTTGCTGTTGATATATAACTCAAAAGAGAACCCAGTTTTAGGCCAATGTTAGGCCTGAGTCTAAAATTAGATTAAGGTATCAGACCTTGTGAGACCTTGCCCCACCCTATCATGTAACTTACTGATCCTTGAGGTGATTGCTGTTGTTATTTTATGCAGTATAAATTTAACTGAACTGAATTATTTTGATGTTTATCCTACAGCTAACTCAATCAATACAATTTTTTTTTCAGTAAAGGCCTTTAGAATATATTAAAGTCATTGTTTTTTTACGTTTATTCCAGGCTTTCCCAGTATCCTTTTATATCATGTGTATCATTATATGTCATGTATCAGTAATAACTAATGATACCTGTATTTTTGCCCTAACTTTGAAAGAGCTTTTCTTTATTAGAAAAACTAGTTGTGTGGGCAAATATGTGCTTTTATGATAATAACCAACATTTGGGATTAGGTCACGCCTGACTGTTATTGAATGCCACAACTGGGGCAACCTTACTGGGATCGTGCCATTGAAATGGTCGTTGCAGGGCAGGCAACCAGGCATGTTGCCTGCCCTGCAACATGTAGAGTCGCTTGAGTGACAGAGCTTCTCCTCCACAGACTCAGCAGCAACTCCAGGCAGCAGTGATTGAAGAGTGGGAGCCACCCCACTGGATGACATCCGGAAGTTAAGCCTGTCCATGGGGCATATTAGTGCAATGATCAATGCAGATGAGGGGCACACTAATTAATGATTGTGTGTGTGTGTGTGTGTGTGTGTGTGTGTGTGTGTGTGTGTGTGTGTGTGTGTGTGTGTGGTGTGTGTGTGTGTGTGTGTGTGTGTGTGTGTGTTTTACTGTAACCTGCAACGTACGAGTGCATATTTTAATTGGGATTTTTTTTTTTTTGGCTCTTTTTCCTTGTAAAAAGGTAATGATAGTCTCTCCTTGTCTTCTGCCAGAACGCCTGTATTTACTGCCTGTCTGTCATGTGTTGTGCTGCTCAGGAAGACTTTTTGACTCAGCTGTGCTGCCTTAAGATTCCTACATTTGAGCCCTGGATCTGACACACAAACACGCATGCAGATGTAAAAGGAAGCTACAAGTCAATATTTTCATGTAAATTAACTTATTTGTTTGTAGAATTTATATGACAATTTTTACACATTTTTGCATATCCTTTTAAATTCGGACATATATGCTACAGGGAAAATGGATACTAGATCAGCTAAAAAAGACAATTATAATAAGCTTAATATGCTTTCTGCTCTACAGCCAGCTTGAAGATGCCCTCTGAACTCCACCAGAGGGAGACAGAGCAACGCTGAAAATGTCCCAGATGGTCCGGTAGGCATCAACAAGTCTTCTGAAGAAACTGACTGGATAATTTCTCATAACTCGAATGGAAATATGAGCAGCATAGTGGAGAGAATTCACACTTATAGTGAAATTGTTTCAGAAATATTGACCTTTTCACTTCAGGCAGATTTCTTTGTAAGGAGAAAACCTTTTTTGTCTTTTTTGACAGAGAAAGACAAATTTATAGGTTTTGACCACATTTAACAGCCTCGGTGAAGGGAACACATTTCATGAGTCATCGGGTGATGATCATGATTTGCAGAAAGGTTAAAAAAAAACAAAACAAAAAAGTTAACTATGACTTATATAACACAGACAGCAAAGAAAGCACAATTAACTGTGATGATTGTATGACTTTTTTCATTAAACTGACTGTAAACTTTGCATTTACATGTTTTCACTAATACTGCCAGAACATCCACATTTTCAGCAGCTGAACGCTGGAAAGACTGAAATTAACAGAACAGTGACTTTACTTTTTTCTGTGTTGTTGGAGTCTAAAAGTGAAGCTCCAAATTTGGTTTTCCAGGTGATGTTTTTAACATTTAGGAAGTCCACACAGGATGGGTGAGGCTCTGCCACGCCTGCGGGCTGTTCCACAAGTTACAAACCCTCGTATGGAGCAGAGCCATGCATTATTCACCCCACATTTACATAAGACACAATAGTGAGAACGGTGCCAAAAAAAGTGTATGGCTGAACTGTGTGTTTGTGTGTGTTTATCTGGCGTATCAAGAGTGCTTCTGAACATTCCCGTGAATCTCTTTGCCACCTGAGGTTTTTGCTGTTCTGCCAACAATTGTTGACGCAATCTAGACGAGGGCACAGACCCCAAGGCTCATCCTCGAATCCATGAAAGCTTTGGTTACCCATTTCAAGAAGAGAGAGCAAAGAAGGGAGCGGGCAGATAAAGGCTGATAGTTTCTGTGCACATTTATCTTTCTGTCTGAAATCTCTGTTTACTGAGGACTTAAAGCCAAACCAGGTTCTCTGGCATTTTTGAAAAAACACAGGTTAGAGTGGCCATGACTTACTTCAGAATTCCTTCACGGTGACAAATGATGTAATATGATGCTCAAACAATCACAAAGTAATACTGTTATGTTCCTGTGATGGCATGCCTTTGTGTTGAGTCAGAAAGAAATCAGATAAGCGCTCAAGTGTTGATATTAGCGTTGCTATTTTGAACACATTAACCGAGTTTAGCAGTTTCACCAGAGTGAATGAGCAAGTTGAAGATTTAAAACAAAATTACAAAATAGTCCCAGAAGCACCAGAATAAGTGTCAGAGAAAGCTGGACAGGAAACAGATTCTCCACAAAACAATGCTCACTGTGAGACAAGGTGATCACTGGGCAAGCTATCTTTCAGGAGGGCCCTAGCAGCTTCAATATACCCTAAATATGTTTCCTCCTCCAGTCAAGGGTACTTTGCATCTGTTGTTACATCAATTTGAACTCTTGCACTACCTTCAGGCAATTAGATACGGATAATTTTTAACCTCCATGGTGGAGGTTATGTTTTTCTGTTAGCATTTGCTGGCGTGCCTTCTGTCATTGCATCTGTAAACACAACAGCACAAAAGGTTTTGAATGAATTTTGGTCCAACTTTGCAGGGGTTCAGAATGGGGTCATGTTAACAATCCATTAAAATTTGCCTCAGATCCACCAAGGTCTTCGAGGTCAACTTAATGATTTAGTAGTTGAAAATGAACAAAAAGCCTTAAAACTTAGCTGAGAAACTAGTATTCTTACAATTGTTAACATATAGAAAGTATCACATAAAGATTTAAAATATCATGTCGCATTTCACCTCTGACCTCTCCTTCAAGGTCAATAGATAAGTCAAAGTGATAATAATGCTGTATAGAGCTATTCAAAACTATGTTTCTTACTGCCATTGTTTGTATTGACTGCATATAGAGAATTACATACAGGTGTTCTAAATATCATTTTATTATGACTTTGTTATGTTCATTACAGTAAGAATGGTTAAAACCATTTAAATACATTCAAACAGTCAATACAAATATTCAAATACATGTACAATGTTCCTGACTATTTTTTATTTTGGAAAACATAAACCTTTGATCAAAAACGTTTTCCACTTAGCTTTCATGTAAACTTTTAAACAAAGTTTACCAAACAGTGAAATGAATGCTACACATAAATCCACATGAAAAATAATTATAGTCGAAATTATGTCAGGTATATAAAAATGGGTTTCAACAGGGCAAACAACAACTGCTTGCACTTTTTTTTAACTGCATTAACATTTCTTAAATTATTTTTAAAAAGCTCAAAGAAAACAAAATGAATACAGAGAAAACACTGTGATATTTCCTTAAGTGAGCTGCCATGTCGGAGGTTTGTGCTCTCGGAGTGCTTCTTGATCATTTGTTATTCTAACTTTCCAAATGATCAAGAAGACATTCTTGACCCTCAAAAAATGTCCTGTTTTCCCCCAAAAATCTTGGGTTAAACTTAAAGTGACGACTCAGACCTCACAGATGAAACCTGAAATAAAGCCTCAAATACCAAAAGGTGCAAAACTGTCAAATTCAATTAATTTTTGCATCTGTTTGGCTCTTCTTTCAACCTGGAGACTGGATCTGTTATTATTTATTTTGCATTATTAAAAGCACTGAAGTTGAGATTAAACTAAGGCTTTTCAGGCAATTACCAAGATACATTCTTTTGGGGAAACAGCTACACTTCTACACTGAAAAATCATTTACTGGCCTCAGTGAATTGCAACTACTCATCTTTAGATTTCTGTTGTTCAGCCTTGTGACAAAAACAGCCAGCAGCCGTCTGTAGGTGGCACAGCTGTCAAAATCCTGCAGCTGTTGCCTTCCTTACCTGCAGATGGCACACATCAAGAGTTTTACATCTCTAATGTAAAACTGCTGCTGCAGTTTCTCTTCTGGATTGGAACAGCGAGTCCTTCATTGAAAGTCAGCAGAGTGGCGTTTACTTAGTGTGGTTCTTTGTTGTGTGTGTGTGTGTGTGTGTGTGTTTCGCTACTTTCACATCGATCTGTTTCTTGAAGCAGGTTTTATTGCTTGAGAATTTTGAAAACTATTCTTTACCCCACTGGCCTGCTATTTTCAGAGACAACTTTTTGATATGACAGATGCATCAAGAAAATAATTTCTAAAAAAAGAGGCTGTTTCTTTAAGTGAGGTGGATGATTTTAGAGGTTCAAAAATTAAATATGAGTCATTTTATTCAAGCATACTTCCCATTTAAAATCTCCACAGATGGTCACTCATTTCAGTCTTGAATTTCATGTGTATAAAAATAGACTTTTCTATGTGAGGTATCGTCACAATTGTCAAAATTTGGTCCACAACCGTTCCGCTTCTTTGACACACATCTGCATTTTTGTTGCCTCGCTGGCAGCTCTGTGTACACACAGATCCACAGTGTTCCCATCCTGCATCCAGATCCGGGTGTCTTGTTTCTCTGTGTTTGCTTTCTTTGTTTTCTCTTGTGTCTTTCAGCGCTTCACACACTACTGGCGATAATGGATGTCCTGGTGACTGCTGTTTTTGTGCAGTATAAATAAAAGAAGGGGAGCAACAGGCACAGGCTGATAAACACCTCAGCTGGCTGCTGTCTGCTTTGTAAAACCCCCCCCCAAAAAAAAACCCATACTATTCTCTAGTCAAACTACATAAGATGAGACCACTTTTTTCACATAGTAGATATTTTCCTCCAGATGATAGCATAGAGTTTGAATGGGCCAAAAACCAGTAGGAATTAAACTGCATTCTCTAGAATGCGTTGGAGTGGAGAAGAAACAAATTACAGTGAGTGAACACAAGATGACAAGGACAAACACAGTAAAATAAAAATGTCAGCATGATGACAAAATGCTGCAATAAAATGCATGAAAGAAAATTCAAAATAATTGAGTCTCCCTAATCCAGGAAATGGAGTCATCAGGGAAGTGAGTGTGGCAGTCGGTGAGCAGATGTATCTTTTTATGTGTGTGTCACTGTGTATTAGACATTGCGTGCACTCATGTTAAAGAAGGATGCAGGAAGAGAAAGAAAGAGGAGGATTATGCAGGATCCAGGGCCTCCTTCTAGGTGGTTTATCAGTAAGGATATGCACAGATTCAACAGCAGTGTGCAAAATCATTGTACCGTGTAATCTGCATATTGACAGATGTTAAGCTGCAGTAATACACATTTTATATTTATAACTGAAAAACAAAATATTTCAAAGACCCAACAAAGAACTGGCATCTGATTCTATTTAGTGATGACAGTTAAGCACTGACTGGGTTTCCATGAAAAACATTCCACTGGGATAATTATGTTGCTTTGTGTCTGCAATATGTGTAAAACAGAGTAATCACTTACTAACAGGTTCAGCAACAACTGTCAAGTGATGATAGGCGACTGTTGTTTTTACAGCTCGATGTACTACGCCACCCAAGAGGGAAAAAAAAGTTCATTATAATAACAACAGTTGCCTCAAGGCGCTTTATATTGTTAGGTAAAGATGAACCCCCCCCCCCCAAGCAAGCACTTGGTGACAGTGGGAAGGAAAAACTCCCTTTTAACACAAACAAACATCCAGCACAACAAGGCTTAAGGACGGGTCATCCATCTGTCATGACTGGTTGGGGGCCGGTACCATGTTGCTGCAGTCATGCTAAATGGAGTTACCATGCTTATCATGCTTGTTTGATTGCATGTAAGTAGCTTTGCATGATTGAAAAATTCAAAACGAATGATTATTTATATGCTTCTGTGCGCTCACCCAGAAACTCCACCCATGTGTACAATGAAGAATATCCACTCTTAATGACATCATAAGACCTTAAGGAGAGAAAAAACTGTATGAAACCAGGGTTTAGGGCATTTTGAGTACATATTCGAGTACATATGCAGACCTCAAAAGCCATTTAAGGTCTACTTTTATGCGTTTTGGGGCCATGTATATTGCTTCTAATGCATTTTTGTAGATTCAATCATTCATTTTAATAAGTGAAAGCTGACAGCTAGTAACACACAAACATTATTCATATATTTTTTAAAAAAGAAAGTCTTAAAGACAAAAACCTCTCAAATATTGAATTTTAGTGGGACTGTGCCTTTTTTTAATGTTCTGGTATGCAAATCTGCAGTATGTGTATACTGTAAGTTCAGGGTTAGGTGGGCCAGCACCTCAACCCATACATACAGTGGGGCAAAAAAGTATTTAGTCAGCCACCGATTGTGCAAGTTCCCCCACTTAAAATGATGACAGAGGTCAGTAATTTGCACCAGAGGTACACTTCAACTGTGAGAGACAGAATGTGAAAAAAAAATCCATGAATCCACATGGTAGGATTTGTAAAGAATTTATTCGTAAATCAGGGTGGAAAATAAGTATTTGGTCAATAACAAAAATACAACTCAATACTTTGTAACATAACCTTTGTTGGCAATAACAGAGGTCAAACGTTTACTATAGGTCTTTACCAGGTTTGCACACACAGTAGCTGGTATTTTGGCCCATTCCTCCATGCAGATCTTCTCGAGAGCAGTGATGTTTTGGGGCTGTCGCCGAGCAACACGATCCTTTCATTGCATGTTGTCTTACTCCAAGCTGTATAGGCTCGAAAGCCTACTACCAATTAAGCATATTAGGTGATGTGCATCTCTGTAATGAGAAGGGGTGTGGTCTAATGACATCAACACCCTATATCAGGTGTGCATAATTATTAGGCAACGTCCTTTCCTTTGGCAAAATGGGTCAAAAGAAGGACTTGACAGGCTCAGAAAAGTCAAAAATAGTGAGATATCTTGCAGAGGGATGCAGCAGTCTCAAAATTGCAAAGCTTCTGAAGCGTGATCATCGAACAATCAAGCGTTTCATTCAAAATAGTCAACAGGGTCGCAAGAAGCGTGTGGAAAAACCAAGGCGCAAAATAACTGCCCATGAACTGAGAAAAGTCAAGCGTGCAGCTGCCAAGATGCCACTTGCCACCAGTTTGGCCATATTTCAGAGCTGCAACATCACTGGAGTGCCCAAAAGCACAAGGTGTGCAATACTCAGAGACATGGCCAAGGTAAGAAAGGCTGAAAGACGACCACCACTGAACAAGACACACAAGCTGAAACGTCAAGACTGGGCCAAGAAATATCTCAAGACTGGTTTTTCTAAGGTTTTATGGACTGATGAAATGAGAGTGAGTCTTGATGGGCCAGATGGATGGGCCCGTGGCTGGATTGGTAAAGGGCAGAGAGCTCCAGTCCGACTCAGACGCCAGCAAGGTGGAGGTGGAGTACTGGTTTGGGCTGGTATCATCAAAGATGAGCTTGTGGGGCCTTTTCGGGTTGAGGATGGAGTCAAGCTCAACTCCCAGTCCTACTGCCAGTTTCTGGAAGACACCTTCTTCAAGCAGTGGTACAGGAAGAAGTCTGCATCCTTCAAGAAAAACATGATTTTCATGCAGGACAATGCTCCATCACACGCGTCCAAGTACTCCACAGCGTGGCTGGCAAGAAAGGGTATAAAAGAAGAAAAACTAATGACATGGCCACCTTGTTCACCTGATCTGAACCCCATTGAGAACCTGTGGTCCATCATCAAATGTGAGATTTACAAGGAGGGAAAACAGTACACCTCTCTGAACAGTGTCTGGGAGGCTGTGGTTGCTGCTGCACGCAATGTTGATGGTGAACAGATCAAAACACTGACAGAATCCATGGATGGCAGGCTTTTGAGTGTCCTTGCAAAGAAAGGTGGCTATATTGGTCGCTGATTTGTTTTTGTTTTGTTTTTGAATGTCAGAAATGTATATTTGTGAATGTGGAGATGTTATATTGGTTTCACTGGTAAAAAATAAATAATTGAAATGGGTATATATTTGTTTTTTGTTAAGTTGCCTAATAATTATGCACTCCCTGTAGTGCTGCAGAGCTGTTAGCGTCAATTTCCTGACGTGTGAGCCTCTGATATCATGACTTGGCTGGAAAAGTCTCTCATTGTTTTTTTCATATGCGAGCACTTTATCTTTCCACACAAATACACTCCAAATGGTAGAAAAATCCCCTGGGATTTCAGTGGCCGAGGCTGTGCGTGCCGACCTCTACCTGCCCTTCAGCTCACTCTGCCTTGTCAGGAGTTTCTGTTGTTGATTTGGCGGTGCCTCCACAAAGCAAGTGCTGGCAACTGAAACCAGACAGGGGAGAGGGTACCAAACACATGTACTCGAAAATCCCCAGATGTGAAAAATGTGCAAAATTAAACCAGCAGATTATTTGGCCATGCTTCCCTGCTGGAAACAAGTGTTGAAATTGGAAAATTGTTATAACTCGACAACAAAATCAAAATCAAAATGGAGTTTAACATGCTCTAGTGTTTGGAAATCAATGGAAAACATTTGTGTTTTTAGAATAGGCTCCAGGGAGCGGTAAATGAAAACCACTGTGGCAAATATCAACAAAGGCTTTGTGTTCTTCACACTGCATTGTATCCTTTAGGAAATGACTGTTTTTGGTGAGAAGATTTCTCCTGACTGTGAACTTAACAACAGCTCACACGGAACGCTTTGTTTTGTTTTCTCCCAAATGTGGACTTCAAAATAACAGGTCTTCATGGAAAGTGTGTCAGAATGTTGTCATAAGCATGCCATCACATGTCTCATGGATGTGGAGTCACTTCGGAAAATGAAATTCCAGTGAGCTCAGAGTTCCTGATGAGTGACTCAGAACAACAGCGTCTGACAGCTGATGGAGGCTCGTATTTATCTTAATGAGCCACCGAGGAAAACCAACGATAACATGTTTGCTGCAAGTAAACATTACAGTCTCAAACAACAAGTCTAGACAGTCATCTTATTATGGGTGTAAGTGTATGAAACATATTTTGAATCTTTATATAGTACTTTCTCTATGTACAGTACACACCACACTTGAAAGAATCATAGTTTGTAAGTTATTCTAAATTTTATTTGCCAATTTTCAACCAATAAATCATTAAGTTAACCTTGAAGTGCTTAGTGGATATAAGGCAAATTTACAAAAATTTAACATGACTCCACTCTACACCCCTACAAAGTTTGTTTAGAATCAATGTAAAACCTTTTCGAGCTTACAGACAGAAAGAGAAGAGAAGATAATAATAAATAAAAACTAAACCCATTTTGGGGGAGTTTAATTGGACATTTCTTTGGTAAATGGATGGTTCTTGGCAGCATTTTATACTTTATACAAGCGCTTTATACAGCATGTCTCATTCACCATTTCATACAAGCTCTTGTTTTCTCTCTTCCCCCCCCTGGGAAAAAAAAAATCTAACATCTATCATGCAGGTGGCACAGTGATTAGTACTGTCACCTTGAAGAAAGAAGGTTCCAAGTTTGAATCCACTGGTTATTTTTGCGTGGAGTTTGTACTCCGATTATTCGGGCTTCCTCCTGCAGTCCATAGACATACATGTTAGGTTAACGGGTGTTTTGAAGTTGGTGGTAGGTGTGAATGTGAGCATAAATGATTGTGTAGGTCTCAGTGTTAGACTGGCAACCTTTACAGGATGTACTCCATTCTCTTGCCCTCTGAGAGCTGGAATAGGATGCAGCAACCCTGTGACCCTGAACTGGAAGCAAAATGGATGGATGTATCTATCATGTTGTGTGTTCAGTCATTACATAGCTTCCCACTTACATTGTCAACTTCACATGCAAAAAAATTAAAGACATCTATTTTTAAGAAACTATTCTCTAAATTGTAGAACAATAACAAAGCACTAAAAACAATGAAACTGTATGGTAAGCTCAAAGAAACGTAAGCAAAGTTAAATATGTAAATGTAGATATAATAAGCCCCCCTCCCATGTTTCATGATAATACTAAACTTTATTTTTAAACCAAAATTACAACGGCGTTTCACCTTATGAAACTAATTTGCAAAAATAGCAGCATTAAGGCTTAACTACAATGAAACAGCCCTACTTAAAGACCCTGTAAAAAAGAAGTGGGCAACAAGTGTCTGACTTGGCTGGGAATCAAGCTGTGTGCAGCATTTATAAAATCAAATCAGACCTTTCCTAGTTAAATCACCTAAGTGGCAAATATTCAAAAGAGCCCACAATCAGCACGTTTTTCATGCCCTCTGCCCATTACCTTCAGAAACAGCACTGGCAGAGCACCATTCTTGCTTTGCTGTTTTTTCACTGTGGAAGCCCGCTAGTGTGGTGCCTTTAAGTACTGGCTAAAATTTTGTAATCATGAAAACACTAGTAACACTGGTAACGGGTAACAGAAATGACCACAAATCTCTTCACCTTAATGACTTCTTGGGGTTTGTTATATCATAATAGCGTTCACTGAGGCCAGTGTACCAACTGAAAACAATAGTTACATGAAGAAATTCTGTGGAATTCTGTGTTTACATTATATCCAAATTCTATGTGCTTTGTCAATATTCCTCCTACACGTACACTAGCAGAGTGTCAGGAGAAATCTGGGTTTCTGTATTGTCATAGAACCACCAAACCCATCATAGCTGGCCTCATATTTTTAAGGTTTGGGTGCAAACAGGAATACAGCAGTAAATCAGAATGAGATTGATTTGATTTCCAGTATCACCTTAATCATTCTCTCGCCTGTTAAAAGCATTTCTGTGTGCATACAGAGATTAAGGACAGTAATGAAGTATTTGTACTTCGTTACTTCCCACCTCTGCCTAGTGTTGGCTCAGGTTCACAGTATCAGTTTCTCAATGGCAAGATCTCCACTCAGTTAAAAAAAAAAACCCAAAACATCTGCACACTAGGGATGTTCCTGGTAATTAATTTCTTAGTCGACTAAACAAGGGGGGGAAAAGAAGACTAACCAGCTAGTCTAAAACTAAGAAACACTCAAATATTAAGTTAAATTTGATAATCGTTTAATGAAAAATGTCAAAAACTGATAAGAAAATAGTTTTAAACCATTTATGACATTCTTCAATAAAATGAATCATGCCACTTGACTGCAGCACCTTGCATTGTGCATTGTCAAGGTTACACGTCCAGACAGTGTAGAAGAAAAACACTTAAACTGAAGTTACATATGCCCCAAAACATGTAACTATAACAGATGTTCACGTATTACTAAAACATGATTAATACGTTAACATCTGGAAAACAAATAAATTGCGACCCTAAGCTGTGGCGTGAATGACAACGGAACAATATTGGCTTTCGGTGAAGTAAGAAGCAACAACTTTTAGTCCATTATTCGCAGCATTCAATCGTTTGCCAGAGAAGCATTCTGAAACATTCGGATCCTTTTCAAAGTCACTGTATCCAGACTCCAGCATGTCTCAGAGAGAAGATCCAAAAAGACAAGCTTACCTCAGCTCTCTTCCCTGGGGTGAACAAGTAGCGCTTGGAAGAAATGCAGAATGAAAATCTCATGAACAGAGAGAAGATTATGTTCCTCATGGAAGAAAATGAGAGAAAGAGCGCTGAATTTAAAAAAAACTGTCCGACCAACTTCAAGAAAAGGAAGGTATTATTGAGGAGAAACAATGGGATCTCCAAGACATAGACAAAAAGCTCCAGGAGCTCCAAGGAAAGCTTGATGAAGAAATCCTCCAAGAGAAAACGCAACATGACATAAAACAGAAAGAAATGGACTGCAAGCTTGAGGACACGGAAGAAAAATACTCTAAATAATGCTTGATGAAACAAAATAAAGAGTTTCTTCAAGATAAAGAGCAATAGAATATAACACAGAAAGAAGAAAAACTTCCTCTTCTCCAGGACTTTGAGAGGAAAAATCAAAAAATACAAGAATTTTATAATAACATGAAGTACAAAGCAACTGAACTGGAAGAAGAAAAGGACAAACTGGAAAAACAATGCTCAGAGATGCAGAGTAAGATCATTGAAATGCTGAGAAAAAACAGACAACTTGAGGAACTTTGTAACAACTTGAAGTCCCAAAACACTGAAATACAGGCGCAAAAGCAACAAGAAGAAAAGTCGCATGAAAACCTGCAGTGTATGTTTCAAGAAATCCAAAGGAGAAGTCAGCAGTTAGAAGAAATACACAACAGAGAAATACAGAAATGCACAAGGCAAAGCTAATACAAGAGGCAACATCTAAAGAACTAAAATAAAAGCTTGATGAAAAAGAAGCAAAATTTGCAGAAGTGGAGAAAAGATGCAAGAAACTTGACACACAAAATGCAGAAACAATCGATGAGTTGAAAACCCTCATCCTAGAGAAGTGCCGGATCAGTGCCTGAAAAAGAAGCAAAAACGTTTCCTCTTTTTCCAGAGGGAGACTGCTGCTCCTCACCTGATATAGCCTCCTTTTTCTCCACCTCTGTTCCATCTTAATTTTCACCCCTTCTCCCCCCCCCCCTCGCTTCCCTCTTTCCCCTTTTCATCCTTTATTTTTTTCACCCTCACCCTCATGTTTCTCCCTGTTGAAAGGCAGTTTTTCCTCCCCACTGTCGCCTAGTGCTTGCTCGGAGGGGATTTTTGGATTTTCTCTCCTCTATCTTTTTACTCCTTTCCATTTAAAAAAACAAAACAAAACAAAAAAAACAACCCTTTTTCCTCTTCTATATTTCCTTTACCCTCTTCTTCACAAGCTCACCCCCATCCCCCCTCCATTTTCTCCGTCATCTCCCTACCACGGGGTAGGGGGACGGGGGGGACAATAAACACAATTGGCTACATTTTATTTGTGTCTACGGAAGAGGATTAGGGCCACTGGAAGAAAAAAAAGTGGGCACGTCTTTTTTTTTCTTCTTTTCCTGAATTCTGAGAAAAAAGTCAGAATTCTGAGATTAAAGTCAGAATTCTGACTTTTTTCTCAGATTTTTTTTCCAGTGGCCCTAATCCTCTTCCGTATGTGTCAGATCAATGTCCCCATTCAACAATAATTCATCTTAAGTATGAAAACAAAAAATGCGCAATAGCTGAATGTGTGTTTGTGTGTGTGCATAATATGCATACTTTACTTGTTGGAACTGAATGAATTTGATTGCTGAACATGAAATCGACTGTTACAAGAAAATAATTTGAATTCACAATCCAGCGTGTAATCACTTCATGGCTTAAGTCGTCTGCACGCTGCAGTAACAGAAAATATTGCATAGGCATGCTGGGTGGTAGGTGGAGAGCAGACCCAAAATGCAGGAACCCTCAGACAAAAGTAAACTCAAAGTGCAGCTTTATTAGGTAGAAACAGCAAGGCTAACAAAAACATTAGCTGAGCACACAACATGGAGGAGTACGGCAATGACATGATGAAGACAACAGGGAAACTGAGGACTTTAATGCACACATGAGGTAATTAGGAAGATGCAACACGGCTGGGCAAAACAAGACACAGGTGAACTAAGTCAGACAAAGCTGAACATAACACAAGCAGGACAAGAGACTATCAAAATAAAACAGGAAACTACCACTGAGAGTGCGACATACAGACATGACAAACACAAAGGGAGACAATAAACAGAGACATGACTGGGGAAACAGACAAAGAATACAAAGAAAACAAACACTCAAAACCACTATGAGAAAACTAGAAGACTTCAAACATATTGTGCTCATATTGTGTTGGGCTAGCTATATGCTGAAGTACTGCTACCACGACCTGCAGTCGTTCCGATGTTGTGCATAATAAATAAATAAATAAAAACACCGGCCCACTTTAACCCCTGACTATTCCACACCATTTTGGCTCTTTTATCTATTTTTATGTGACATTCCCTGGTGACTAATAGGTGAACAGGACTTCCTTTCCTGTGTTGCTGTTCAGACTCAGATCAGTTTGATGTTTAATGGCCTGCATTGACGAAATAATAACTTCCCTCAAATGACTTAAAGCAAAAGTAACAAGTCCATTTTCAAAATGTAAGGAGTAAAAGTACACAGTTGTCTCAAGTACTACTGAAGTAAAGTACAGAGACCTGAACATTCTACTTAAAGCACAGCACTTGAATATATGGCTGTAGAAGGGCAACAAATCAGGCTTTTTTTTCTTTATAAATCTTTCCTGTGGAAAATGTATATTTTATACAGATTTATGGGACCATTTAGTAAAAGACACAAAGATGTCATTGCAAAGATGACTGATGGTTTCTGACTGGACTAGAACTGGTGAAACTGTGAAAATAATAATCGCTTAAAAGTCACAATTTTGAGCTCAGGCTGATTGCTTCTCATACAAGCTTGCAGCACATAAACAGAGCCACAGCCAGGACTATAGACATTAAGTCCAGATTGCTTTGGCAGAGTCTCAACACTCAAAGAAATGGACAAGAATAAACTGGAAAATTCCTTTCACTGTAATGCTTTTTTTTTTCCAATTAAATTTAGCCTAAAATCTGTTTAAACACTGGGTGATATGTTTTGTGACTGTAAATCTAAATGTGTGTCTATGTGAATACACAGACTGAAGTTAACAGGTTTAGAGGTAATGTTTGAGCCTCTGGTCATAATAAATGAAAGGAATAAGCTATCAAATGACAGTTCAGGGTTTAAAGCTTTTCTATCTCTGAATTAATTGGAGCTATGAGTGTAAAAGGAGGCAAGACGGACTGCTGAGTCTGGAAAGCAAGCAAAGATATGATTAAGCTTTGAGCTGCCATTTAAATTTAAATTTGTATAATAGGGAATAAAGTAATTGGTTAGAAAGTAACAACCATGAGATAAGAGATAACGAGAAATAACTTGTGTCAGCATAATGTGAAGGTGAGAAAGATTAACAGGGAGTAAGACTTAAAAAATGTGTTAGAGGAGTCTTTACTGAGGTGACAAAAGAGTACAAGGGCAAACTAGTTATAAGAAAAAAGAAGGCAAGAAGCGAGGCGGGGAAACAGAAAAACTAAAAAAAAACCCTGCAATCTTCACTATATATACACAAACTCAATACATATACATATAAGCCTGGATGCTATATAATACTTCAGCTTCTGTCCGTTTTATATTCAGTTTTATTGCCTATATTGGTAATGTTCAAAACACCAATGCATAAAAAAAATCGTTAAACCTGCTTTCCAGAAATTTTGGAGTTAATCTTCATCTGTTTAAAGCCCTGTTCTGTAACTGCCTGATCATGTTGATGCTCGGATGTACGGGCTTCCTATGAGTCCCTGAAGGCAGCGCTGGCCCTAGCAGTGATTATTGAGCTCCCGGGAGACTTCATGGAGAGGGAATGAGATGAAATAGGACTTGAAGCCGGATCATGGCGGCGCCTCTCGGGCGGGACACCTTACCTGAACACTGGTCTTACGGTGTCTGCGGGGACGGCAGGGTCTTCTTCATCAAGTGAGTGGGATAACAAACGCTTTATCGCGCCGTCTCTCCCGGTTTAACGGGAGTTGGCGGGGTCTGCCCGGTGTTTTCTTCCCGGCGGTGTAACAGGTGTTTTTCCCTCCTCTCTCTGTCTGTGCTGCAGCGATGAGACACGGACCACTACCTGGCTCCATCCCCGCTCCGGTCAACCTGTAAACTCTGGACACATGATACGCTCAGGTAGCTAGCTAAGCTAGGTCTCCAGGGCAGTTTCACCTGTGCTTATTTCGCATATTTGCTTATTTAACGGTGTTTGTCGCTGCTAACTTCACTATACGGTCCGGGCCCGACAAAGTTTCAAGTGTTACGAACAAGTCTGTTGTCTGGTTTTATTTTAGACCTGCCTTGCGGATGGGAGGAAGGTTTTACGGACGAAGGGGCCAGTTACTTCATAAAGTAAGTTCCTTGCAGACATATACTGCTGCCGTCTCCGTTACTGCTACCTGTGCGTTACTTGAAGTTGCCGTGCAGCTTAATATGGCTCCTGGCTCGAACTCCCTGCTACTAGCAGGAATAATGACCGCTGGGACAGTGTGGATTTAAATGGGGTGTGCCTGGGGCTAACCTGCTGAACCTCTAATGACCTCACTGCTTTCATTTGTGCTGTGCGTGAGAAGCGGCTATCAGGTGTTTGTCATGTTCTCGCGTTCTGCCTTTTGGTACAGACCCACACTCACGTGTGTTTGCGAGCTTTTACGAGAGTTAATTTGTTATACAGTGATAAGAGATGATCTCTGGTTAACTTCCTCATATCCCAGAAGTAGTTTGAATTTTTTTTTTTTTTGCATATTTTAGCTCCTGGATAACCTACAGAGTTTATTGTGTACTACAGGGCAGCAGATAGTTGTTTAGGCTGATAACCATGTAATAAAGAAATCCTGATGGACATGTGACCTCTTTCAAGATTACCAGTAAGCAGACTTGCAGCTTCTTAATACTAACCCTCTATGATCAGGTTCTACTAACCATTGTATAGAACTGTATGGTTTGGTTGTTGGGCTCACAATATACTATAGATGTGTTATAGAAGGTTTTCCACCATATATCTTTAACTTGAGATTTAAATGTAAAGGCATTTAAAATTGGCAGGTTAATGACTCTGGTAATTAGGTCAGTGTTTAATTGACTTGTTAAAGCTATGGGCCAGTGATGGGCTCTGCCCAAGATAATTACTGTTGTTGTTGTTTGAATGCATTGTTTTGTAAATGCATTCATATCATATTAAAGTTGTATTATAAGTTTAACATAGTCAAATAAAAAGACTCCTACAAACAGCTGTAGGAAAGGAACACAACTCTCATTGCGTACATAACAATTAACACATGACCCTACGCTGTGTTCACTGTACCATTCCATGTTTGGCACTGATCACCACCTGCACTCATGTATATATCATGTATATATCTTTCAACGTAGCACTCTTAATTCTTACTCTCATGTATATATCTCATGTATATCTCATGCACATATCTTTCCACGTAGCACTTTTAATTCTTATCCCTACTTTTATTTTTTCCATGTCTACTTAAGTGTTATTTATGACACCATGTTTGCACTGAAGCACCGCAGCAATTTCCTAATGTTGTAAACCTGCTCAACATTTGGCAATAAACCCCATTCTGATTCTGATTCTGATTCTGATTAAACCCTTCTGGCAGACTGACTCTTATGTAACACAAGCTGAAGACACACATGCATACCTACACCCATGACATAATCTGTATTATCAAGAATTTTACAGTGTAAATATTATATTATGGTTTGCAGGTAATCTTAGTAACCTGATTACTGACATTTGATCCTTAATCAGCAGTCTTTTAAAAAGCTTATTAAAACTCAGATTATGTGAGAGTCAGGCCCCCTGCTGAGACACAGTCTGTAGTCTTCTCTCGGTATCAGCTGTTCACTGCAGTGTGAGGTATGGTTTCTTTTCTTTTTTTGGGGGGGGGGATAACAGTGCATGGGGTTTTTTTGGGCGTCAGTGACGGACTTATAAGATTAGGAGTAATGACAAACCTTTTTGTTTTTGTCTTTAGTGTCTCAGATGGATTATTATATATATATTATATATTATATATTCAAAATTCCCAGGAATACTGATCTACTTGGTTACACTTTTGAGTTTTTGCTGAAACTGCTTGAATGAGATTAAAGTTTATTGTGATATGCTGATAAATTGCACAGTAATACTGAAAGGTGTTTCTAAATTGATAAACACCGTAAATATCAGCATGATCTTAATCAATAAATGTGTGAATTATGGTGGGAGTGTGGATATAAACTCAGTGCATTAGCTGCTAAACATTATTTCTTTACTGTCCTGCGTAATTGTATCCTTATAGAAAAGTGCCAAAAATTGACTGCAGTGAAAACAACAATGAAACTGTTTTACAAAACCTCACAAAAGATGCTCACTGGTTTTTTGTTTTGTTTTTTTAGTTGATATCTGATAAGTGAAAAAGATGAATGTCTTGGGGCTGTGTTGTGTTCTGCCTCGTTATCCCTGATGCAGGAGCTTATCTCTGCATCTTCAGTGATGTATGAAATGAAAGCAAAATTCTCACTAGAAAAAAAAATGCTCTTTGACCCTCCTTTGTCCTCTCAGTGAGGTAAAACTTTAAGATGCAGTTATTTGGCAACTTTAAACTTTTAAAAAGATCTTTTTATGAAAAAAGAGTCATAAAAAGAGTTTGGAAATTCAGACCATATCTTTGTTGTAAAGAGTCCAGATCGGTTGAGCAGAATAGTTTTGTGTGTTTGGCAGTGTAATTCAGCAGACAGAGAAGGAAAAACACTTGTTTAGTGCCTGAACAGAAAAGTTTGGGACTTTGGTGGTATTGACTCGGAATTTCACTCTGGGTTTCATTCAAAACGTGAGACTTCAGATTGCAAATGTGAAGACACGCTGAGACCTACAAGGACTGGACAAATCGTCATGTAAAGTCTTTTTTTTCCTACCAACTTTGAGAGGATTGAAAGTCAGGAGGGAATTCAATAAACAGCTGGAACTAGCTGGAATTTTAGCAGTAGACAGAGTTATTGTATGCACTGAGTTTGAGATTGCGTAATTTGAAGATAGTTAGAGAGGCAAGACAAAGATGGTTTGGACATGTGCAGAGGAGAGAGTGCAAATATTGGATATATGATGTGAAATATGGAGCTGTCATGCAGGAGGAAAAGAGGAAGACCACAGAGAAGATTCATGGATGGAGCAAAGGAGGACATGTAGAGGGTTGGTGCAAAAGCAAAACAATAAAAATGTTTTATTTATCCATCCAGCCATCCCTTTTCCTTCACTTATTCAATTCAGGGTCATGCGGGGTGGGAGCCTATCCCAGCTGCCATAAAGAGAGCAGGGGTAACCTTAAAGAGGTCTCCAGTCTGTTGAATGGCTAACCACCATTTATTACTGATTGTTTATATCTTTGGAAACCTAGTTTAGCATTCATGTTTTTTTCCTCTGTGTAGGTATTTGCATAAGCTTCTGTAGGAAGGAAGGTTAACACCTGTTAGAGCGCTCATGGGCCACTCAGTTGTTCAGTAATCAGTGTTTTTAAGGTCCTGAAATGTCCTTAAAATGCCCTCAGGCAGATTTAGTGCTTTACATTTTCTCTGTGCTGAGAGAATTAAGTGGCATTGCAGATAACAGAGAGAAACGATTGGTTATGTTGCACTTTATGGTTTTCTTTGTGTGGAAGCTCTTTTTTTTTTTTCTTTTCTTTTTTTTGGCTTATGTTTAAATACTGTCTGCTTCATTGCAGATCACTATTTGTGGGGTAATTAAAAATCTTGTAAGCCGTGACCGGGGATATACATTTTTGTTGGGATTGTCTAAAAATAATCCTGAATGGGGATATTGAAAATACATAAAATCTGCAGTTACTGTCTTTTTAAAAATATCTAGTCTAGTGTATGTTTTTTTTTTTTAAATAAAACCTTTTATTTTTGCAACACTTTGATTTAGCTTGGCATAGCGCTCAATCCGTGATGTAATTGGCCATCAAGCTGTTGGCAGGCAGTTGCTTTGTTTGAGATGCATATGGCTTCAAAGTATGTGGTGCAACCACCACCACCACCACAGCCTTGATGCTTTGCGTCGTCTTGATTGTGATGCACCCTCGCATTGCGCCACATATTCTTGAGGAGCCATCTCTGTCTCAACAGTTCGTTTCATACTAGACGTCCTTGTAGCAAAGCTCTCTGCGAGCCTGATGAAGATGCCACGTATAACTCACACTTGGGACGTGGGACTCATGTGGTCGCATGCTCTCCTGTGCACATATACATGTTCACACTCGCATCTCTGAACTCTCTGAAATGAATGTGGGGAGTGGCTTCACTGGTCCGTCATCAAAAAAACCCCCACAAAAAATAGGAGGGTGTCTCTGGGCTTAGTGCGACTGTGCGTTTGTAGAAATGCTAGTTCATTTTTCTGTTGTAGTGGGGATTTGACCTGTTTGATGGTTAAAGAGTGCATGATCTTTAGTGTCATTATACAGAGCACAATGCAATTGGGCTTGGATCAGAGATGATAAAAAAAAACAAAACAAAAAAAACAATCCCCAAACTAAACAGCAACCTAAAAGACAAAAATAGACTTAGCCAGTGTAAAGTGTCAAAGCTTGCAATATCTTAAGGAGTACACATTCCTCTGACGTTTGATTCATTCAGACTGATGGCAACCTGTTGGCAGTCTATCTGTATTTATCTATTAAACAGCAATTATTTGCAAACCTTTGACAAGTCGAACTCCAGCTATTTAGTTTCTGGACAGGTTCCAGAACGTTCTCCAGTCCAGCTTGGAATTGGATATAAATATATAAATTGTAGTACATACAGTCCTATGAAAAAGTATTTGTTACATTGTTTCAGTTAAAACAAATTTTCTTTAGATAAAGATAACTCATAAAAATGAAAGAAAATACAATTTTAAACATACCTGGAAAAATATGCAAATACAAATGTGGATTAAAAAAAACAACAACCAGATTTTAACTCTTGAAAACAAGAAGCCTCCTGCTTTGCTGAAAACTATGTGAACATGTATCTGTAATGTATTTTTTTAAACTCATTATACCTCGATTGGGATTCAAAGTAGATACGATGCTTTCAGCTCTTTAGGTTAACCGCAGTAGAAATAGTAATTTATAGCATTACATGCACATCATTCTTCAGTGACGCTCAAGCATTCAAGTGAAATAACAATAAGCACATTCCTGAGTCTTTGGGGGGGTCAAGCTTCAGGTATTTCAGGTATTCTTAAGATGATAGAGATACGTCTGGAACAGGAACAAACATTTTAGTTTGTCCTTGTTTTAATTGGCTTATGGCTGATATTTTTTTTGAACAGAAAAAACCCATGGTGAATTAATAACACTCTTGACATCTAATATCCTTTCCACGTCAAAGCCATACTATTTATCTAGAGGCCGAATTTATGTAACAGCCCCCCAGGACTCCATTGTTGGAGCCTCATCTATCTGGAAAAATGCTTTTCATGTTTTTATTACTCGCAAAAAGGACGATGCAGCTCCCTCTGTGTATCTGTGCGGATTTTGTTCGGCCACTCCGTGACACTGCTAACAGCTTGTTTTTAAGAAAAAGAAAACAAAAGAAAAAAAGAAATACAGCTCAATTTTATTCCTTTCCCCATTACAGCACCTATTATTGATGTCCTGTTTTAAGGTGGACTGGATGTACCGACCAGTTGATTGTATCACATGTAATCTCAAGTCTGCTTGCAGATTTGTGGAGGTGAGGAAACGGGCAGGGTTTGAACATCTTTTTCCAGCTCTGTTCCTGCATTATTTAGATATTTCTGACAGTTTTAACCAAATGCAGTGCTATGAATTCTCTCTTTGGAGAGACTGCGTGAAAGTGTACTCTGTAACCTCTTATAAACCAGTTCTTTTTCATTCATTGTTGTCTATGTGCATAACCTGTGTCTAGCTTGGTGACTGGAGTCACAGTGTGAGCATAGTCACAGGTGAAAATGTTTAATTTTTTTGTCACAGCGACACAAGAACGTGATTGTCTTCAACATATCTGTGCGGCTCCCAGAACTGTTGATGAGCTCACTGTAGACAACAATCAAGAGCCAGATCGTTTGTCTGCCCCTGGCTGTTTGCTTGGTTACTTCATTTCCGTCTGTCCCCAAACTCGGATACAGTTGTTCTTTGCTTGGACTTGCTTTAATAATCCTCTCTTATACTCTCCCCTGGACAAGGGGGATGTAAGTATGACTTGGGTTTGTTTGACGAGTTCCTCTGCTGCAGACAAGACCCTCTCACGTAACCTCTCTTCTGAAGTTGTCCCGAGGCTGTTTGTTTAAGCATGTTTGAAATAGTTCCCTGGTTGTACCCGTTTTGTGATTTATTTATTTTTTGCCCTCGTAGCTATGTGCATGCACACAGACATGATGTCTGATTCTGTCTTCCCCCGAAGGGCCTACAAACAGATTTTCTTCCCCCTTATTCTGCAGCTACACCCAGCAGGGGGCTCCTGGTACAGGGAGGTGGGGAGCATTGCCAGTCTGGCCCAAGAAGGGATAAAATTCTTGCAGGAAAGGCTGCATGACTATAGCTTCACTGGAGGGGATTGAAAGAAGGTAGGGGGCAGTGAGGAAAACTGAAACCAATGCCATACACACACAGTGAAACAAAGAAGTAAGTGAGCAGATCTGAGAGATGTCAGATTCCTGTTGGGTAGATCAGCTAGCCCAGTCCTGCAGGCTTCAGTCTTGTCTTTTGCCATTATCCTGGATATTACTTTATCTGGAGGTAGCTTTTTTCCAACTTGTTAATGTTTTATGTGTTTTTTTTTTTCTTCTATCAAACAAAAATACCAAATGTTTTAGGATTCTTAGATGTAAAGTTTGCAGTCATGGTTTAAAAAAAAAAAGTTTTACCCATCAGTGCTTCATAATAAATCATGTGGTCCTTAGGAGCTCCTTAAATGACTTGAATCTAACTTCAGACAGAACAAAACACAACAGGTTTTACCATTTCTTTATTTATCTAGGAAGTACAAAGCTAAAATGCTGAAACAGTATGCGAAAAAACTAAGTATACCCCATGATACCGTAGCTTGTAGACCCATCTTCAGAAGCAATAATTTGAATGATTCTGTATAACTTTTAGTCTCGCACATCATTTTGGAGGAACTGTGGCCCACTCTACAGAGTTGCTTCAGTTCATTCAGGTTTGCAAAATCAGATTCTGGGGTAAATTTTCTTGGAAATCCACCTTGGGAAGACTGGCAGCTGTGTTAAATGTTTCCTTGTTTGTGAATAATCTGACCATAGATTGATATTGTTTGGAAGTGGGCTTATAACACTTCTTACATTGATAGGAACCAACAATTCCTTCTCTAAGATCATTGATTACCTCCTGGATACCTGATTGTTTCCTGATTGCTGCCAACACCTCTGCTTTTATAGGGGTAGGTACACTTTGTCAGTTATCGAGTACATTTGTATTAGCAGCACCTGGCTCCCACTTTCTCTCTTAATTCTCATGGAAGCAGTAAATGTGGACTTAGTTTTTCACATACTGCTTCTGCATCTTTGCTCAGTTTCGAAATGATGACCTGGTATAATATGTCATCTTGTTGTTGTTCATCTGAGATTGTATTTACTTAATTTCTAGACCTGCTAAGGACCAGACGATTTATTATCGTTATTTAGATATAACGATATTTTGATATGTAAAATCTGTAAAATCTGCTACAAATATAAACACTCGAGCTTTGCCTGAACGACCGTGACACTGACACTGAAAAACTAAGGATGCAGGTTGTGATGAGATGATGATCTTCAAAATTGTGTTTGGTTCCTCTGTCATTTGAATTTGGCGTGATTGGCGGGGTAAGCACAATGATAGTATCACGAAGCCGTGACAAAGAGGCTTCTCTCAAAGCAGCTTACAATAATGTCGGGAGTATGGATGGCCTTGCAAGACTTAAACACTTTAAGGCTCCGAGTTACATTGGCTGTAGATAGCATCGGCACTGCTGCTGAGTAGTTTTTGTCCTGTAATGTTGACTTTGTTAAACCTTCAAACGGTTTGCTGAACAGGTATGCTTTTTTTTTTTTTTTTTTTTTTTTTTTGTCAGCAGTGTGTGGGTTCCAGTTTTTATCAGTGTCACACATTCAGACCTTCAACCCACCCAGCATGACTGTAGTCTTGATGGAAAAAGGGAAAAAGAGCATTTCCATTAAGAGAATACAGTGCTCCTACTCTCTCTCTGCATTGTAAAATAGCCTTGAATTATTATCAAGCAAACAATGAACAGGACGCAATGACAAGATTAGTAATGAGTCACAGCAAAAAAGGTATTTTTGCCTGGAAAGATGGTGTATTATGGATGTTAGCTGGGTGATGTATTAACAAGTGTTTTTCATTTCTCAGACCCTGGGTTTCTGATGAGTGCTTGCACCCTAGGTGAACACGAAGCTGAATGGACCTAAATATAGGTGTTATGTACAGAGAAGGCTTTGCTGTATTAAATCTGAATCCGCATGAAAGACCGTTTTGATGTGACTTGAAACGGGTAGTAATACACAGGAAAAGCACGTTTTTCCTCATTTTGATGGAAAATCTTTTTCGAGTTTTTAATAAAACTGAAGAACATAGGGCTGGTTTGTGCTCGCCATCTAGAGCCCTTTGTTCTTAAGTGAAAAAGAGGCTTTGTTTTCCTGTGGAGCCCTGGCTAAACCAAAGAATCAACAGTTCTCTGGCAGACAAATAAAGCCTGGAAGAGAAAGCTTTGACAACAGCAGATTTTGTTTTTTTTGTTTTTAATTTTATTGTTTTCATTGGTTGAGAGTGCTGAGCGATTTCTGCTTTTCTTCCTAGAACAGCAGGAAAGTTAAAGATTATTTCATGCAAATGTCAGCCCAAGGACAACATTTATATCTAATGTGGTCTTCACTGGCTTTTTTTTCCTGTTCTTAATAGCATTCCCTATAGATATTTACTTCTAACACCTGCTTCTCTACAAAGGACTATTTCTTAACATGTGCCAGGATTATATTGGTTTTCTGACATGCCTTTGCCTCTCAGACTGTCATCTAACACACCTAATATAGACTTAATGTAAATTAGTAACTTCCCAAGGTGTCGAAAGGTAAATAATTCTCTCACCTGCTCTGGGCTTTAGCTTATTTGCTTCTAAATAGCTAAAAGCTGTAGAGGTCAGTGTTTTTTCTTTGGTATTTGACTAGAACAATGCCAGTTTTATGTATATGACAGTTTTAAGCAGCACCTAGTTCATTTTGACCATGCTCTTTTTTTTATGCATTAAAAAATCCCAAATCTCCCTGTGCAAGAATGTTGGCTCTGGAGTGGAGCAAATATTTGATGTTTGCTCGCCTCATAAGGTGGGAGAGATTTTTATAGGATGAGGATGTTTGTAGTGAATGACTTTGGAAACAAGATGAGTGCATTTTCATCAGAATTTAGAAGCCTTCCCATGAGATGGCATCTGCTCAGGCTTCTCCTATTACCTTTTCCTTTTCTTTCACGGTTTCCCCCAGGCTCTGCTTTTCACATACACGGTATGTGAAAAGCAGTAGCTTAGTAGATGTTTCAGTAGCTGATTTTGGTCAGTGTCTTACCTATTCTCTGTTTCTCTTACCTTCAGTTGCTCACCACTCTTTGTTATCAATGTGAGAATTGTGAAGAGTTATTTCAGTCCTGAAAGCCTTGCCAAGGGATCTAATACACTGCTTTTTGTCATGACTATAGTATAAAAAAGTAAATGTTCTGATAAGCAAGTCTTCACAGAAGTCCACCTAATGAAAATACTTTTCTGGTATTGTTGTACGAATTCTATATAAATTGGATGAGTCAAGCATCCAGTCATCACTTATTCAGTATTGCTAATATTGCACCAGGTTTTGACAATTACGCCTGATTTCATTTTGGACATTTTTAGCTAATGCGCCCAAAAAAACCGATGAGCCATTCCCTTAAATTCTTCCTTCAACCAAGGTTTTAGGGACTGTGGGTGGAAAAATGCACCCGTCTAAATAATGTTTCTCAAATGATTCCAATTTAGTTATTTGAAGTAATTTGGTAATGAAAGCTTAAGTTAAAATAAAGACGTTTCTGATCAAAAAAAGTAAGATCAAAAAATGAGATTTAAAACTTTGAACTGCAGATGGAGGTATCAATGAAAAGACACAAGATGAGTCAGTGTTTATATCTGACTCACTTTATTCATCCTGAAAACCCACAGAGATTCAGACAGCATCTCCACTGGCTAATGATTTGAAAAAAAGCTCTCTGTGTGTTTGTGTGCTTAATCACATTCATTCACTGGTTCGTAATACTGGAGAAACTCTTAACTCTGACCAACTTGAAAGACTTCTTTGATCCTTTTAGACTCATTTTATACTTATTGCAACCTGCACTTTGATAAAAGTGTTTATGTCTTTGCACTCACAAAGCACTGTTTTCAAATGTCGGTGTTACAGGATGTTAAGTGTACATGACCTGCAAAGATGAGATTGACATATTACTTTGTGCAACACTGAATAAAGACAATAGCACATCAAAATTTAACAGATATTTGTGACCTTTAATTTGCATGGTACACTTGTTTCTCTGCAGTTTCTTCTGGAATTACATTTTCACATTATAAATAAATTCCTTTGTATCAAACCATACCTAAAACTTATTTTAAATACCTTTGTAAAAGGTTGTTATCTTATGTGTATGGATGAACATATATGAAAACTGATTTATTTCCTTTGTATCTAATGAGCTTTAAATCATGAGAATAGTACAACATCTACAGAAAAGAGACATGTATGTGCTGCTTTATATAGATTATAGAGATTAGAGGGATAACTGCCCAGCTCACTGTTTTTTACCCACTGGTTTTTAGTGTGGATTAAACAAGTGAAACCCAATATGTAAATTACTGGGCTTTAAATGTGGCAGTGATAGGCCCTCATCAAACTCACAGCATTTCAGGTTTTTGCTCTTAACTATAATTTATGCGTTTCCTCAACCCATTGTTGTGTCAAACAGACTCCACAATCCACATACTGACACTTTCTTCAAGGAGTAGTTTTCCTGACAGTGCACCTTCAGTATTCTTAAGGGACTCTTCTCTTCTTTTCCTCTTCTTTTGTCTTTCTCTTTGGGAAAGACCTTAGTCTTTAGGGTCGTGTGTGTGTGTGTGTGTGTGTGTG